>NC_134358.1:49642587-49920087 GCF_048569485.1 Anomaloglossus baeobatrachus
TATGGTGGGAGAGAGGCTGGGGAAGTATGTATGGATACAGTATGGTGGGAGAGAGGGTGGGGAAGTATGTATGGATACAGTATGGTGGGAGAGAGGGTGGGGAAGTATGTATGGATACAGTATGGTGGGAGAGAGGGTGGGGAAGTATGTATGGATACAGTATGGTGGGAGAGAGGGTGGGGAAGTATGTATGGATACAGTATGATGGGAGAGAGGGTGGGGAAATATGTATGGATACAGTATGGTGGGAGAGAGGGTGGGGAAGTATATATGGATACAGTATGGTGGGAGAGAGGGTGGGGAAGTATGTACGGATACAGTATGGTGGGAGAGAGGGTGGGGAAGTATGTATGGACACAGCATGGTGGGAGAGAGAGTGGAGAAGTATGTATGGATACAGTATGGTGGGAGAGAGGGTGGGGAAGTATGTATGGATACAGTGTGGTGGGAGAGAGGGTGGGGAAGTATATATGGATACAGTATGGTGGAAGAAAGGGTGGGAAAGTATGTATGGATACAGTATGGTGGGAGAGAGGGTGGGGAAGTATATATGGATACAGTATGGTGGGAGAGAGGGTGGGGAGGTATGTATGGGTACAGTATGGTGGGAGTGAGGGTGGGGAAGTATGTATGGACACAACATGGTGGGAGAGAGAGTGGAGAATTATATATGGATACAGTATGGTGGGAGAGAGGGTGGGGAAGTGTGTATGGATACAGTATGGTGGGAGATACGTTGGGGAAGTATGTATGGATACAGTATGGTGGGAAAGAGGGTGGGGAAGTATGTATGGATACAGTATGGTGGGAGAGAGGGTGGGATAGTATGTATGGATACAATATGGTGGGAAAGAGGATGGGGAAGTCTGTATGGATACAGTATGGGGGGAGAGAGGGTGGGGAAGGAGAAGTATCCATTGTGCACAGTATTGGGGGAGAGAGGGTGCCGAGTGTCATGCTACTTGTGATTGGATCACAGCTGTGGAGAAAGTGCTCCCCCCCTCTTTGCGGCCTGTCTCTGTGTATATCACACTGCACTCTGACGACATCCGAGTGCAGTGCGATATTTCACACTCCTCCATAGAATTGCATAGGTTTGTGTGGGCCGAGATCCGCTGCCAAACACAGCATGCAGCAATTCTTTTCTCATTCCAATATGGCATGAGTAATCAATTGCAGATGGTCACTGCCCCATAGTTTTACACTGGTGCAAGTGCAGTCTGATGTTTTATCAGGTTGCACTCGTCTGTGCAAAACGCCAGTGAAACCGAGGCCATCAAGTGGTTCCTGTATGGTTCGTAATCTGATGATAACTGATAATGCCCACGTATCTCCTTACAATTGTTAAAGGGAATCTGTCAGCAGGTTTTTGCTCCCCCATCTGAGAGCAGCATGATGTAGAGACAGAGCCCCAGATTCCAGCGATGTGTCACTTACTGAACTGTTTGCTGTTATTTTGATAACATCAATGTTTTCTCTGCTGTAGATCTAGCAGTTATTCAGAGCTGATAAATATGCTGGGCTACCTGGCAGCAGGCACACTAGTCCTCTAATAATAATCTATTGCTGATTAAACAGTAATTTTATCGAAACTACTCTACGTAGCCCAGTAAGTGACACATTGCTGGAATCAGGATCTTTGCCCTTACGTTATGCTGCTCTCATATTAGGCGTTTAAAACGTCATGACAGATTACCTTTAAGAATGTACTGGAAATTGTAGGTTCATGCAATACAAGTGTACAATATATAGGTCAGACCTGACATTACAATTGATATGCCATGTACTGCTTGTGGTTCTGATGATGTATTTCTGTACTGTCGGGGGTTTTATGGATGTGTTTCCATTCTGCTGGTGGTTCTGATGAGGAATTTCTGTATTGATGCTGTGTTTCTGAACTGATGGAGTTATATGGATGTATTTCAGTACTGCTGGGGGTTCTAATTATGTATTTCTGTACCTCTGGTGGTTCTGGTGCTGTTATATGTTCTGATCCTGTACACAAGTAACAATTCATAAATTATAACATTACTTTACACTGATGACCTATCTTTAGAATAGGTCATCAATGTCTGATCTGCTGGGGTCCGGGACCCCCGCTGATCAGCTGCTCTCTGTGTAAGTGGCTAGAAATGCTTACTTCCAGATCTGCTCCATCTTATGATAGTGTCCGCGGCCGGGTACTGCACATCCTCTTCATTGATTTGAATAGGAGGCTGCTGCCAGAAGATGGAGCGAGCACTTCTGGCTGCCACCAGGACCTAGATCAGGTGATTGGCGGGGGTGCCACGTGCTAAAGTATTGTGCCGTCTGACAGGTTACGGGTTACTATTTTATTAATGTTAGGAGCATTAAAGGGGTTGTCCCAAGTTTGTGATGAGTCTGCAGTCACACTTTGTGACTGCAGACTTCTAAATTCTCACAGCGCGGACACTGCACGCTGTCAGGATTTTCTCTGGCGCCAGCGGTAAGACAGGGAGATTACGAAACCGCAAGTATGTGACTTACATACACGTGGTCACGTGCCAACTAGACATGCGTGCCCTCGTCACTGAAAATGTATTGAGTGAGGCCGGACAGGTCAAATCAGAATGTGGCCATAAATATACAAATCTCATGCTTGAGCGAACATGATCGTCCATTCTCACCACTGGCATCAGAGAGTCCTAAAAGTGTGCAGTTCGAGCTGTGAGAATTCAGAAAAGTACAGTCACCCAGCGTGACTTCAGACTTTCATCTCAAACATGGACAAGCCGTTTAATTATAAATTAAGCAGTGTAATATCCACTGTTCTAACAGCGTGTAATATACTCACTGTCAGGATTCAGCTCTGCTTACTGGTTCCTGTAGTCATCACATGGCCACTCCACTCATACAAGTGCATCTCAATATATTAGAAAATCATCAAAAAGTTAATTTACTTCACTAATTTAATACAAAAAGTGAAATGCATATATTATATAGAGTCATTACACACAGAAGGATCTATTTCACGTATATATTACTAGCTGTAGCCCCTGGCGTTGCCCGGGATAGTAACTGTCTCTCTGTTTCTCTCCCAGTCCCTGTCTGTCTCCCTCTCTGTCTGTGTCTGTCTCTCTGTTTCTATCTCTTTTTCTGTCTCTTTCCTTGTCTGTATTTTTCCCTGTCTGTTTGTTTCCTTGTCTGTCTCTTTCCCTGACTGTATTTTTCCCTGTCTGTCTGTTTCCCTGTCTGTTTATTTCCCTGTCTCTTTGTCTGTGTCTGTTTCTTTGTCTTTCTGTCTCTTAGTCTGTCTGTCTCTTTCCCTGTCTGTCTCTTTCACTGTCTGTCTCTTTCCCTGTCTGTCTGTTTCTTTGTCTGTCTGTCTCTATCTATTTCCCTGGCTGCATTGTGGCACGCCAACATTCCATTTAAGAGCGTGGCTGCGCATTGCCCATTGCCCATTGACTTTAACGGAGGCAGGTTTTTTGGTGAATAACTGTAAAGCGCGGGGTTAAAATTTCCCCTCAAAACATAGTCTATGGGGTACTTTGCACACTGCGACATCACTAGCGATCTCGTTAGCGATGTGAAATTCTAGATCGCAAGTGCGATCTTTCGGGATCGCACATAGGTCATTTTACGCATATGCGATCTCGATCTAGAATTTCACATCGCAAAGTACCCCTATGACGTTCCCTGAGTCAAATGGAGTGTCTGCAAAATTTCGTGATTGTACATTCGATGGTGAAAATTCCTTTAGCAGACATACATACATACATACACTTAGCTTTATATAATAGATATAGAGTCATTACACACAGAAGGATCTATTTCACATGTTTATTATATGTTATATAGTCATTAAACACAGAGAGATCTATTTCAAGTGTTTATTATATAGAGTGATTACACACAGAGAGATCTATTTTATGTGTTTATTATATACTGGCTGTAGTACCCGGCTTTGCCCGGGATAGTAACTGTCTCTCTGTTTCTCTCTCAGTCTCTGTCTGTCTCCCTTCTGTTTTTCTCTCTGTCTGTCTCTCTCTGTCTCTTTCCCTGTCTGTCTCTTTCCCTGTCTCTCTACCGCTTTCCCTGTCTGTTTGTCTCTCTATCTCTGTCTATCTCTTTCACTGTCTGTCTCCTTTCCTGTCTGTCTCATTCCCTGTCTGTCTCTTGCCCTGTTTGTCTCTGTCTGTCTCTTTGTCAGTGTCTGTTTGTGTCTGTCTCTGTCTCTCTCTATCTCTTTCACTGTCTGTCTCTTTCCTTCTCTGTCTGTTTCTTTGGCTGTCTGTCTCTGCTTGTCTTTTTTCCTGCCTGTCTCTTTTCCTGTCTGTCTCTTTCCCTGTCTCTTTACATGTCTTTTTATCTCTCTCTATCTGTCTGTCTCTGTCTCTTTCCCTGGCTACATTGTGTCACGCCAATATTCCATTTAAGGGCGTGGCTCCGCATTCTTTTGAAGTTCTGGCTGCACTGTGGCGCCAAGCTCCATTGACTTTATTGGAGGCAGGTTTTTTGGTGAAAAAATGTAAAGCGCGAGGTTAAAATTTCCCCTCAAAACATAGTCTACGACGTTCCCTGAGTCAAATGGAGTGTCTGCAAAATTTCATGATTGTACATTCGATGGTGCAAATTCCTTTAGCGGACATACATACATACATATAAGAAGATTAGACCTGGCTCGACTACCTAAATGCAGGTGCTCTGGAGAAAAGGAAGTCAATATACAAAAAATACTCCGGCACACTGAGTAGAATGAAGAAAAAAGGCAAATTGGTGCTCAAAAAACATATATTTTATTTTGATGTTTTCATGGAAGACATTGACATTGTCCAACGTTTCAACCCTGTGGGTTTTTGTCAAAAACTTCTGTCTAGTTATACAAAATACAGAAAAAAGAAAGAAGAAAGTGAGATAATTAAAAATTGACAAGTGTGGTTACATCAGATAATATGCACATATTACTGTGCATGGAAGGTAAATGCAAAAAAGGAAACGTAATGTTATTATGATTAGCGTTATAGGATGAGCATCCTTATGGCAATAGTCGTAATGTTACATAAAATAAATATCTCCCAAACATGATTAGTCAATGAAGCATATACCATGTAGTTGGGTATGTAGTCGAGGTAACCATACAAACATATCTATTGGTATAGAAAATATTTCACAAGGAGCACCGAAAGGTAATGACTCTCAGAAAAATCATGGGGTTTCTGAAGAAAAAAGCATCATATTAGTATATATATATATATATATATATATATATATATGAAAAATAACAAAATGTCAGTGGGGTAGACAATTGTGTTGAAGGAAAAACATCTATCATAGTCTAACAAGGTAGAGGGTACTTTTCGGGATATACCTGCGAATGCCTTAAGCTGTATGTGTCAAGCAGACAATAGTATCGGTCATATACAAGGGCCAGGTGTGTGGACACCTACGAGAGGGAGAATGTTAGCACAATTAGGTGTCATGATGGCCATACAAAGATGGTGAGAATATTTTGAAAAGGATTATACTACCCTGTGTAATAAGCAAGAACTTGCAAAATATCATATATGACGTATGACATTGGAGGTACGTGGTACCTATATAGGTCGGGGTAGTAATAACAAGAAAAACACGTGAGTAATCTAAAGGAGTCCACATCATAATAAGCAAAGCTCATAACGCAAAGTCTGCATACCTGTACCAGAACAGTCAGAGGTGAGGCTCAGACTACTTGAGGGACAAGAAGAGATGTGGGGATCCCATAAATGAATAGCTGATAAGGAGGTTATAGGGCAACAAAGGTGAAAATACAATTAGTATGACCGTATAACTGAGAAACAGACCACGGATAACAATGATAAACATCATGCATGGCTTCATATATACTAATTCATAGCAGGGTATACATGACTGAAAGCATCAAGTGATACATACATAGAGAAAGTGGATGCATTAAGCATATATTGCCTAATGGGGCATGAACACGTACCTCCCAGTAAAAGGAAGTATGAAGGACAACCTGTGGGTCTTAGTTTATGTAATGGGCCAATGGCTCTATGGAAAGAGGCATAGAATTAAGCATAGAAATTGTAAGGCCAGGGGCTGGATCGCGGTGAGTGGGGAGAGCGGGTGTATATACCTATGATGGTGCAAGGAGGTACCAGGAAGCGTATGGAGCCTGCCATGTGGGGCAGCATGTGGCTTTTTATGCTGGGATCCCGCCATGACGGCGTGTGACGTGCGCTGACGCATGCGCGTAGGGCAGAAATGCCCCGTGCATGCCCGGTGGGACGGGACGCCCCCTTGGGAAGACCGTCGACACTGCGCACACGCGGAGGGCAGACCGCCCCGCGCATGCATGTGGATGCTAGGGCAGTGTACTGACTGCGCGTGCGTGCAGGGAAGAATGCCCCGCGCGTGCGCGAAGGCACAAACGCCACCTAGGTGGCGAAATGCCTCCATGCACGCACAGAAGGCAAACAGCCCCGCACACGCTTGTGATCAGTAAGGCAAGAGATATGACCGCGCACCCGCGGAAGGCAGAGAGCCCCGCGCACGCGTGTGGGAGGTGAAGGTCTAGGTGATGTAGATGACTGGGGGAGAACGGTGGTTCAGTGCTGCCATACATTATGTAAAGTGAAGTACTGGGAGGACTAAAGAGTATCCGTAAACAGACCATAGATGGAATAATGGTGCCGGCTGGGGTGACGTGTTCATAGTGAGTCAGGTGGGTTCAAGTGGATCAAGTGACAAATGGTGCCTGCAAAAACAAGGAGAAAATAAAGATGATAATATGGAAAAGAATGGTGAAAAAAAGAAGGAGGTTAATGCATCCATTTACATTCCATAACATAATACACTGATCATAGAAACAACAATATAACAACCCTGTTATTTCAATGCCACATGTCACATGATCCGTATAAAGTATTGCATATTAGCACCGTGAGTATGAAAACAGGCATGTTCTGTCTATAAAAGTACATCATATTCACGATTGAGACCATGTGGTTCTAGTGTCCTTAATGTGTGTATCCAGAAGGCTTCTCTCTGTTTCAGCATTTTAATTCGGTTGCCCCCTCGTCTCAGTGGTGGTACATGTTCAATGATGTGGTAGCGCAGTTGGGCTACCGTATGTCCATGGGTGTCAAAGTGGTGTGGAATAGGGAGCAGTACCTGTTTGCACCTAATGGTAGACTTGTGCTTATTAATCCTGTCTCGGATATGTTGGGTTGTCTCCCCAATATATCCGAGACCACATGGGCATTTTATCAGATATACAACAAATGATGAGTCGCAGGTGAGGTAGTCATGGATCTGATAGATCTTACCAGTGTGTGGGTGAGTGAAGGAGTCTCCACGGACAAGGTTGTTGCATTGCAAGCAGTGCAAACATGGAAAGTTGCCCTTCTTGGGGATACCAAGAAAGGTCTGGCGCAAACTAATAGAGACGAGTCCGATGTCTGCCCTGACTAAGTTGTCGCTCAAGTTCTTAGGTCTCTTGTGACAGAATAATGGAGGCACTGAAAACTCAGTCACAGATGGGTAGGAGGCGTGTAGCAGAGGCCAATGTTTCGAGACTATACTCTTGATGAGAGGGGAAAAGGGGTGATATGTGTTGACACAAGATATGCGAGGTATATTGGTTTGTGTTCTACCACGGAATGAGGTACGGGTATTGGCTAGTGTCACGGGATAGCCCCTAGCAACAAATTTAGAGCTCATTTCTTCGGATCTTATCTGGCGTAGCGCTGGATCTGAGACAATCCTCTCAATTCTCTTGTGTTGAGAGATAGGTAGGGACTTCTTAGTGTGCGCTGGGTGGCAACTTGAAAAGTGTAAGAGACTGTTCCTGTCCGTGGGTTTGGTATAGAGATCAGTAGTGATATGGCCTGTGGGGGACAGTATGATCAGGGTGTCCAGAAAATTGATTGAATGTGGGTCATGATGCACTGTAAAAGTGAGACCAGTTCTACAGGAATTGAGGGCCTGATGAAATTCATTAAGAGAGGAAACATCCCCTTGCCAAATGGTGAAAATATCATCAATGTATCTCTTCCAAAAAATGGAATGTTGTCGCCATAATGGGTGGGTATATACATATAACTCTTCAAAGTGCGCCATGTATGCATTCGCATATGGGGGCACCATATTGGACCCTATAGCAGTGCCCTTCTGTTGTAAAAAGAACTGGTCCTCAAAAAGAAAAAAATTGTTGTCTAAGATTAAGTGGACTAGATCCATACAAAAAGAGTGCTGGGCCATGGTAAGTGTCTGTTGGGACTCAAGGAACCAGTCAAGTGCCTGGATGCCATCAGAGTGTTCAATGCTTGTGTACAAGCTGTTTACATCAAAAGAAACTAAAAGACAGTCAGGAGGAATGGTGGTAAGTTGTTGTAGTTGTGATAGGAAATCGGAGGTGTCTTTGAGGTAGGAAGGTATTTTGGGTATCTATGGTGTTAAGATTCTGTCTACTGTGATGGCCAGGGGTGACAGGACCGAATCAGTTGAAGCGACGATCGGTCGCCCGGGGGGTGTACGTAGGTTTTTGTGGATCTTGGGCAAGGTGTAAAAAAACGGCGTAACGGGGTCTGTTTTAATGAGGAACTCTGCTAGCTTGTTATCAATGATTTTCTGAAGTAAATGATAATCTATCAGTTCCTTAATCTTGGACTGAATTTGTCTGGTCGGGTCCTGTGAAATAGGTAGATAGGTGGACCTGTCCTTAAGTTGTCTATGGATCTCATCTACATAGTATGTCTTGTCGAGCACCACTATTGAGCCCCCTTTATCTGCTGGTTTTATGATGATACTGGTATTATCCTTAAGATTTTGTATGGCCTTACTCTCATCTGACGTGATGTTCTTCCTGATTTTGTAATCCCCTTTCGCTATAGAATTCAATGTGCGAGTAATGTCATCAGAAACCAGTGAGATATACGTCTCGACTGGATGATTGTGTTTTGGAGGATTGAAATTACTCGAGAGTCTAAGGTTTAAATTGTGAAGGGAGAATGTCCCGCTATCCTGGGTCTCATCATGAGGCCCTGAGTGGGCTTCCTGCTGAGAGAAGTGTGTCTTGAGTCTAAATATTCTATAGAAACTTCTCATTTCCTGATCTAGGAGAAAGGTGTTGAATGTGGGGGTAGGGCAGAAGGATAGGCCTCTTTGAAGTACCCTTGTCTCACTGTATGACAAATTATAGGAAGAAGTATTGTATACTAGGTTAGTGGTACCTGTGATCGAGTCTGCATCCGGTGTGATTGGGGCCACCTTCCTATTGCCCCGCCGGGTCGCCCTCTTGGCGCCTGTCGTTGGTCTAAAAAATTGGATGGGCGAGAGGTGTAGGATTCGCTGTCCGATCCGGAAGATGCAGAATAACGGTAATAATTGGTCTGTGGTCTTGAGATACTGTCCGAAAAACGCCATCTGTAGACACGTTTTTTTGTGTAGTCGTCTTGATCGCGTACAAACTTTAGACGTTTTCTGTCTTGTAGGGTTCTTTGGAAGTCCGTGATGTTTTCCTTAGTTCTCTGATGAATCCTGTCCCACTCTGCACTGGGATGAGTGTTCGCAAATTGTTGTTCAATTGACTGTATCTTAGGTCCGAGCTCTCCACTCTCCTTCTGAAGGTATTCTATTGTAAGGATAATAATGTCCATGGAACACTTATTGAGAATACTTTCAAATTTAGAGCAGTATTCGGTGTCATCAGAGAATAGGGTAGGCCGCAGGGACACCCGTAGGCCCCTAGGGATGCGTTGTACCTTATGGTATTCGGCTAGTGTTGCACAATGCAGCTCAAACGCAGTCTGTTTCTTCAATTCTTTCTCATAGTCTCTCGTGCGCAGCTCCTCGGATGGAGTGGATAAAAAAGAGTTGGGGATAGTAACTTTAGAGAGGATATTGGTTACCTCTGAGGTTCCATACGAGAAAGTTGTGAAAGACATTTACAAAAATTTTTTGAGGGGAGGGTAGGAGCACAGGTGAAAAAGAGTCAATATAAGAAGATTAGACCTGGCTCAACTACCTAAATGCAGGTGCTCTGGAGAAAAGGAAGTCAATATACAAAAAATACTCCAGTACACTGAGTAGAATGATGAAAAAAGGCAAATTGGTGCTATAGCGATCAGTAGTGATATGGCCTGTGGGGGACAGTATGATCAGGGTGTCCAGAAAATTGATTGAATGTGGGTCATGATGCACTGTAAAAGTGAGACCAGTTCTACAGGAATTGAGGGCCTGATGAAATTCATTAAGAGAGGAAACATCCCCTTGCCAAATGGTGAAAATATCATCAATGTATCTCTTCCAAAAAATGGAATGTTGTCGCCATAATGGGTGGGTATATACATATAACTCTTCAAAGTGCGCCATGTATGCATTCGCATATGGGGGCACCATATTGGACCCCATAGCAGTGCCCTTCTGTTGTAAAAAGAACTGGTCCTCAAAAAGAAAAAAATTGTTGTCTAAGATTAAGTGGACTAGATCCATACAAAAAGAGTGCTGGGCCATGGTAAGTGTCTGTTGGGACTCAAGGAACCAGTCAAGTGCCTGGATGCCATCAGAGTGTTCAATGCTTGTGTACAAGCTGTTTACATCAAAAGAAACTAAAAGACAGTCAGGAGGAATGGTGGTAAGTTGTTGTAGTTGTGATAGGAAATCGGAGGTGTCTTTGAGGTAGGAAGGTATTTTGGGTATCTATGGTGTTAAGATTCTGTCTACTGTGATGGCCAGGGGTGACAGGACCGAATCAGTTGAAGCGACGATCGGTCGCCCGGGGGGTGTACGTAGGTTTTTGTGGATCTTGGGCAAGGTGTAAAAAAACGGCGTAACGGGGTCTGTTTTAATGAGGAACTCTGCTAGCTTGTTATCAATGATTTTCTGAAGTAAATGATAATCTATCAGTTCCTTAATCTTGGACTGAATTTGTCTGGTCGGGTCCTGTGAAATAGGTAGATAGGTGGACCTGTCCTTAAGTTGTCTATGGATCTCATCTACATAGTATGTCTTGTCGAGCACCACTATTGAGCCCCCTTTATCTGCTGGTTTTATGATGATACTGGTATTATCCTTAAGATTTTGTATGGCCTTACTCTCATCTGACGTGATGTTCTTCCTGATTTTGTAATCCCCTTTCGCTATAGAATTCAATGTGCGAGTAATGTCATCAGAAACCAGTGAGATATACGTCTCGACTGGATGATTGTGTTTTGGAGGATTGAAATTACTCGAGAGTCTAAGGTTTAAATTGTGAAGGGAGAATGTCCCGCTATCCTGGGTCTCATCATGAGGCCCTGAGTGGGCTTCCTGCTGAGAGAAGTGTGTCTTGAGTCTAAATATTCTATAGAAACTTCTCATTTCCTGATCTAGGAGAAAGGTGTTGAATGTGGGGGTAGGGCAGAAGGATAGGCCTCTTTGAAGTACCCTTGTCTCACTGTATGACAAATTATAGGAAGAAGTATTGTATACTAGGTTAGTGGTACCTGTGATCGAGTCTGCATCCGGTGTGATTGGGGCCACCTTCCTATTGCCCCGCCGGGTCGCCCTCTTGGCGCCTGTCGTTGGTCTAAAAAATTGGATGGGCGAGAGGTGTAGGATTCGCTGTCCGATCCGGAAGATGCAGAATAACGGTAATAATTGGTCTGTGGTCTTGAGATACTGTCCGAAAAACGCCATCTGTAGACGCGTTTTTTTGTGTAGTCGTCTTGATGCGTACAAACTTTAGACGTTTTCTGTCTTGTAGGGTTCTTTGGAAGTCCGTGATGTTTTCCTTAGTTCTCTGATGAATCCTGTCCCACTCTGCACTGGGATGAGTGTTCGCAAATTGTTGTTCAATTGACTGTATCTTAGGTCCGAGCTCTCCACTCTCCTTCTGAAGGTATTCTATTGTAAGGATAATAATGTCCATGGAACACTTATTGAGAATACTTTCAAATTTAGAGCAGTATTCGGTGTCATCAGAGAATAGGGTAGGCCGCAGGGACACCCGTAGGCCCCTAGGGATGCGTTGTACCTTATGGTATTCGGCTAGTGTTGCACAATGCAGCTCAAACGCAGTCTGTTTCTTCAATTCTTTCTCATAGTCTCTCGTGCGCAGCTCCTCGGATGGAGTGGATAAAAAAGAGTTGGGGATAGTAACTTTAGAGAGGATATTGGTTACCTCTGAGGTTCCATACGAGAAAGTTGTGAAAGACATTTACAAAAATTTTTTGAGGGGAGGGTAGGAGCACAGGTGAAAAAGAGTCAATATAAGAAGATTAGACCTGGCTCAACTACCTAAATGCAGGTGCTCTGGAGAAAAGGAAGTCAATATACAAAAAATACTCCAGTACACTGAGTAGAATGATGAAAAAAGGCAAATTGGTGCTCAAAAAACATATATTTTATTTTGATGTTTTCATGGAAGACATTGACATTGTCCAACGTTTCAACTCTGTGGGTTTTTGTCAAGGACTTCTGTCTAGTTATTAGAGTTGAGCGCGGTTCGAGTGATTTTGGGGGGTGTTCTAGATCGAACTAGAACTCAAGCTTTTTGCTAAAGCTCGATAGTTCTAATTACGTTCGAGAACGGTTCTAGCATCAAAAAGCCAAGCTAATTACTAGCTGGCTTTCCGCTGTAATAGTGTAAGTCACTCTGTGACTCACACTACTATGAAATTTTAGCGTATAGTGTGCGGGAACAGCGCGTTCAGATCACTGTTGCTGCGATCGCCATTTTTTTTTTTCTGTTCTTCCTTCCCTCCCTAAGCGCGCGAGTGTAGTGGGGCGGGCCAGCATGTCAGCTAATCCCAGACACACACACAGCTAAGTGGACTTTTGCCAGACAAGCAAGGGCATGTGTCCTAGGCTGTCCATGTCACATGCCCTTGCATTATAAAAATGTCCATTTTCCCGTCTGGACGCCATTATCTGCCTTCTGCGTCTGGGTGTCAGTCACCGCTGGCGCAGCTCATGTCTCCGATACTGCTGTGTACGCTCTACACACAGCGCTATATAGAATAGGGATAGAAGTTTCTATCAGCCTGTGTAATGGCAAATTACAGCAGGCTCAGAGCCATAGGTGACAGTCAGGTCCGTGGAAAGAGGTTTTAACAGCTACAGATAAGAGCGTCTGTGTAGCTAAGGTCAGGGAGTTCCTTGCTGCATTTCACCATTAGGAGGGATAGAAAGTGAGGCTTCTTTCCCTGTCCACTGACCCACAACCCGGCCACTGTACCGTCCTGCCCTTTGCACACCCAAGCTCATTGTTACTAAGCCATTATACTAGCAAACACTGAGGAAAGTTAGTGGCATCCTAAAAGTGGCAGTTGGACTTCCATTAGTGTCCCACTGGTGCAAATCTATTTGCAGCACCTCTGCATTGCACACTCAAGCTCATTGTTACAAAGCCATTATACTAGCAAACACTGAGGAAAGTTAGTGGCATCCTAAAAGTGGCAGCTGGACTTCCATTAGTGTCCCACTGGTGCCAAGCTATTTCTACCACCTCTGCACTGCACCCTCCTGCTCTGTTTTTAATAAGCTATAATAATAGCCAAAAATGCTGCCAGTTAGTGGCATCCAAAAAGTGGCTGTTGTACACCATTTGTGCCCCACTGGTGCCAAGCTATTTCTAGCACCTCTGCATTACACCCTCATACACATTTTGCTACGCTATTTTTATAACAAACTCAGGGAATTCCTTGCTGCATTTTACCATTAGGAGGGATATAAAGTGAGGCTTGCTTTACTGTCCTGGTACACACAGAACACGGCCACTGTACCCATCTGCCCACTTTTGCCACGCTATTTAATTTGCCCAAAGAGCTGACACTTTTTCTGCCATCCTAAAATTGTCTGGAATACTAAGTTATTGTTCCTTTGCTGCCAAGCAAGGTGCAACACCTGTGCATTCTACACTCCTTTCCATTTGTGGAACGCAATCATTAACTGCAGGTAGTCCAGCCAATCTTTCACGAAGGTGCAGGCGTGGATATAATGTTTCCTTCATCCAATGGTGGTTCTCTCGATGTCTGACAGCTCAACAATACCATCTGTTTGCACTTAAAAAACAAGTGACGGGGGGCGTGTCCGGAACTCCATGGAGCAGGACGCCTGAGTACTGAGCTCCGTCACCCGGGATTACTTTAGCACCTATACATAAGCCTGGAAGAATCACAATAAGGAAAAAGAAACCCCCAAAGAACACCAAAGATCCTGGGACCCCAGCGCCGCTCACCCTGGACGCCTACCTGACAAGGGAGCCGCCGGCGGAGCAAGAACGAGAGGCCGCACAGACAACAGTGGTGACTCATCATCTCTCTCCCCAGATGAATACAGCGGCGGTGAGTGGAGAATAGACCACGCGAGGATCGCCTGCATGCGACGGGGAAGGAGGGAGCGGTGAGAAGTAGAGATCTGTGGATGCCGGCCCCCTCGTGGACAAGATGGCGGCGGCGGTGGAGAAGACGCGCAGTCACTCACCTGAAGCTCAGCGGGAGCAAGGAATCAGGGAGCGAGGAGGTGGTGAGCCGGATGATTCTCTGGGATCATCCCCGACCCACCGGACAAGGTGAGCAGCCAGTATTCTCCCTAGCAATGAGCCCGGACAGCCAGGAGGAGACGGGGATAAAGATGCCGCCCCTCCCCCCCTGGAGGTATTAGAACGCAGCGGCGGCTGGAGCTCAGTGGCACACATGGATGCTGGGCTGAAGGGAGCAAGCGGCATGGAGTGGGCTGCTGGAGGGCAGGGATTGGAGAGCGGTGCCTCTGTCGGACCAGGAACCCAAATGGAGGAAGATAGGGAGGCTCTGAGAGCCAGAAAAAAGGCCTTACAGCTTGCTGGAGTCCCCCAGCCACCACGGGACAGTAATATAACAAATGGGAATGAGTCCCTGTCTTTCCCTCTGGAACCACCAATGCTTCAGAATGAGACTCTCACCCCCAGGCCCCAAAGAACCCACAAGTTAACCAGGGATCAGGGGCTACAGGGCTCAGGTTCCCTAGACCAACAGAAAAAGGCTCATGGATCACCCTCTGACCCTCTAGGCATGGATGATATCGGGTGGGGGGCCAAGGAGGGTCCGGCAGCCAGCCCTTCTATTTCTCAGCCTATGTGTGTCCCTGCAGAGTGGTGGGAGCATGTATGGCAGCTCCCTACCAAGTCAGATTTTCAAACACTCATTTCTGAGGTTAAAAATGCTTGCAGATCTGAAATAGCGGCGGTCCGTCAGGACGTCGTTTCCATCTCTAAGAGAATAAACCAGCTGGAGAACGACCATAATGAAGCTAGAACCACCATCCGCCATCTCCAGTCCCAAACTTCCTCTCAAGCAGACGTCATAAGGGAGCTACAGCGTCATATTGAAGACCTAGACAACAGAGGCAGGCGCCATAATATACGGGTCAGGGGCGTACCCGAGTCTCAAGCGAAGGAGGACGTTATAACAATTTTGCAGACCATATTCAACTCGCTTCTGCAGCGGCCTCCTAACAACCCAATTCCCATGGACAGAGCGCACAGGGCCTTACGCCCTAAAAATTTGAAGGGGAACTCGAGAGATATTATCTGCCATATCATTGATTTCCAACTTAAAGAAGAAATGTTCAAAGCGCGACCGCCAAAACAAGTGATGTACCGTGGCACCAAAATACAGCTATTTAAAGATCTCTCATGGATAACACTACAGCAACGGAAGGCTCTTCGCCCACTACTGTCGTCCCTGAAGGACAACAATATTATTTACAGATGGGGGTTCACGTTTAGCCTTACCGCGCGGCGAGGAGAGCCGCTGGCTAGCCTCCGGATCCCCACAGATCTTGAGCCTTTCTGCAAGGTCTTTGACCTCCCTGTGCCGGATCTACCAGACTGGACTATGCCCCAACAGATGCCGCCGCTTCCTCAAACCTGGCAGTCGGCCACTGTATCACGAAAGCGACGTTCCAGGAACGCGAGAGAAGAAGAACCCACTTGATATGCTCTCACGTGGCCTTACGGTTACCTATAGATCTCACTTCTTCCTAATGGGTATATTCCTTTCCATATCTTTGTGATTTTTCCCTTTTAGAAAATCCCGGGGGGAGGTTGGGACCAGTGTGTCTGATTTGTGGAGTTTTGCCACCCACCCACTGGCAGAGTCGTACTAGTTTATTCGCACTTTGGTTTATGGTGCAGGTTATATTTGAAGTGATTTTCTCTATTTTGAGTAAATATAAGTCGACTCTGGTACTGGGATAGTGGACGGTTAGTCTTGACTGCCATACACTTATCTCGGACTCAAACATTCCTATTTTACTGTTGAACATAGTTATGTGTCTAATTGTTATTTTACGTTATGGCAATACCTACAGGTATGCAATTTTCCATAGTATGTTGGTTCTACCACAGAAGGGTTCAGGGGGGGGCGCTTATCAGGCACACTAAACGAAAGTATCAGACACTAGCCTTCACACTAGCATATGGTGAGGTCATGAGATGGCTAAGTTGATGAGCCTTAATGTTAAGGGGCTGAACTCTAATGTGAAGAGGAGG
The DNA here is from genome assembly GCF_048569485.1 of Anomaloglossus baeobatrachus. Lineage (NCBI taxonomy): Eukaryota > Metazoa > Chordata > Amphibia > Anura > Aromobatidae > Anomaloglossus > Anomaloglossus baeobatrachus. Next base: position 49,659,065 of record NC_134358.1, read on the forward strand.
CTTGCTCTCCAGGAGATGCGGAAATCGAGGGCTGCAGTGGTGTTCCTACAAGAAACACACTTCACAGCAAAAAGTTCTTTTAACTTCGCCCGCCACTGGTTTCCTCAATCCTTCTCAGCCACAAGCACAAAGAAGAAAGCAGGGGTGGCCATATTGATCTCTCACACTTGCCCATTTCATGTAAGTGGGAGGCGGATCCTTCCGGCCGCTTCCTGATAGTCCAGGGTACCTTGAATGGGAGGCGTCTAATTCTATGTAACCTCTATGCTCCCAACATTAATCAAACCAGATTTGTTTCCTCTGTCCTGTCACACCTTCCATCGGATCGTGGGGCCATGCACATTATAGGGGGGGACTTTAATATTGTGTTTTCGGAGACAGCAGACAGATTGCTTGCACCCTCACATCCTCCGGGCTCACATAGATCATCACAACTATCTAACGGGTTCCGCAGATTGATCCGCAGGTACCAATTGTATGATCTCTGGAGAATAGATGTTAGGACCAGGAGGACGGGTAGGCCCAGGAGGTGGATCCACTGGACTGAGCACCCCACCGAGGTCAAGGTGCCCGGTAGCCAGAGCACTACGGGTAGCAGGACAGTCCGTTCAGAGGAGTGGAGTGAAGAAGTCCCTGGGACCACGGAGTCTCTGAAGGTAGTCCGGGTGAAGGAGCTCAGGTTTGGAGGTCGAGATGATGTCAGGCAGAGTCCGGAACCAGCTGAGCGAGGAGGTCGGTCACCACACGGATCCAGGGATCAGAGATGGTAGGGACTGACGAGATGGCGGACAGTCACCGTTCGGGGTTCTGGAACCGTCAGGACCGGTTAGCGAGACAGGAGCGAGTCTACAAGAGAGATAGGTGAGTACGGGACAAGGCACAGGGAGACCTGACTCCTAGCTTAGCAAACACGAAGAACAGGCCCCACCCACTTGGAAAGGAACCCCCTATATACCCTGTACCTGAATCTTCAATATCCTGTTGGTGGACGCTGGCCCTTTAAGAGAGGGTGAATGACCGCGCGCGCGCGCCCTAATGCGCATGCGCGAGGCCCGGGTGCCAGAAGCCAGAGCAGGAAGCAGTGCACAGGAGGCAGGAGTGCCGGGCTGGCTCAGCATCGCAGACGGGCGCCGGGAGCGGGGACCGGGTTGCCTGGAGGACGCAGGTGAGGGAGCATGAAGGCTGTGGAGCAGGGGACCAGGGAGCATGGCACGGGAGCGGGGAAGCGTGGCAGGGGAGCGTGGCAGGGGATCCGGGGAGCGTGGCATGGGAGCCGAGGAGCGTGGCAGGGGAGCCGGGGAGCGTGGCATGGGAGCCGGGGAGAGTGGCAGGGGAGCCGTGGAGCGTGGCACGGGAGCTGGGGAGCGTGACAGTACCCCCTCCCCCACGCCCCCCTCCCCGCATCCGGGACAGGAAGGCACGTATCAGAGGAGTACCCACATTCTCCCGGGGTTCCCAGGACCTATCCTCAGGACCATACCCAGCCCAGTGCACCAGGAAGAACTGTCGGCCCCGCACGGTCTTCATGGCCACGATATCCCTTACCGCATAGATGTCATCGTCAGCAATAGGAGAAGGAGCAGAACTGGCAGCAGCGAAGAAGGGACCAAGGACAACCGGCTTGAGCAGGGAGACGTGGAAGGAGTTGGGTATCCTCATCGTGGCCGGGAGCTGCAGCTTGTAGGAGACCTCATTAATCTTGCCGATGACTTTAAACGGCCCTATGTATCGAGGACCCAGCTTGTACGATGGTAGCTTCAATCGGACATATTTGGAAGCAAGCCAGACCAGATCTCCTGGAGAGAAACACGGAGGATCCAGGCGCCTCTTGTCCGCATGTCTCTTCATCCGCAGGGAAGCGCGTCCAAGGGACGTCTTGACAGAGTCCCAAATTGTTGAAAAGTCACGGACTACGGTATCAGCAGCAGGGACATCCGAGGAAGAAGATACAGGTAATGGGACGGAAAGCTGAAGTCCGTAAACGACATGGAAGGGAGAGCTGGAGGAGGACTCACTGACGTGATGGTTATGGGAGAATTCAGCCCAAGGAAGGAGCGTGGACCAATCGTCGTGATGGGTGTTAACGTAGTGACGCAAGAAGGAGGTCAGGATCTGATTGACTCGTTCCACTTGGCCATTCGATTGAGGGTGGTAGGCCGAAGAAAAGTCCAGCGCCACTCCCAGATGTTTGCAGAGAGCCCTCCAGAAGCGCGAGGTAAACTGAGTTCCTCTGTCAGACACAATGTGTGATGGAAAGCCATGCAACCGGAAGATGTGCTGTATGTAGGCGTCAGCGAGCTCCTGGGCAGAGGGCAGTCCAGCCATAGGGACGAAATGAGCCATCTTGGAGAAACGGTCCACCACGACCCATATGACCGTGTGTCCGGAGGACAAGGGCAAGTCTGTAATAAAGTCCATTGCAATGTGTTGCCACGGAACGGAGGGAATTGGCAGCGGCAGAAGACGACCATATGGCAGGTGTTTGGTCATCTTGTTCCGGGCACAAGAGGAGCAGGCTGAGACAAAGGACGCGACGTCCGTGCGAAGGGATGGCCACCAATAGTGACGTACAATTGTACTCCATGTTCTCTTCTGACCAGCATGGCCGGCTATTTTCGAGGCATGGCCCCAGTGCAAGACGTTTTGTCTGTCAGTTTCAGACACATAGGTCTTCCCGGGCGGTATTTGGGCCAGAGTGACAGGAGCCACCGGAATGACTTTACTTGGGCAGATGATGGGTTGGGATGTCTCCTCCTCCTGTTCCATGGGCACGAATGACCTGGATAAGGCATCTGCTCACACATTCTTATCCGCGGGCCGAAAATGGAGTTGGAAATCGAACCTGGCAAAGAACAAGGACCACCTGGCTTGTCGTGGGTTCAGTCGCTGAGCAGACCGCAGGTATTCCAGGTTCTTGTGGTCCGTGTAAATGATCACGGGGTACACTGCTCCCTCCAGAAGGTAGCGCCATTCCTCCAGAGACAGTTTGACTGCTAATAGCTCTCGGTCACCGATGGTGTAGTTGCGTTCAGGTGCTGAGAAGCTCTTGGAAAAGAAACCGCAAGTAACCATCTTCCCGGTGGAGGACTTCTGCATGAGCACTGCCCCGGCTCCAGAGGAGGAGGCATCCACCTCCAAGGTGAACTGTCAGTTTAACTCAGGACGGTGGAGCACAGGAGAGGAAGCAAATGCCTGCTTCAGGGAACCAAACGCGGCGTCAGCCGCAGGTGACCAGTCCTTCGGATTAGCCCCCTTCTTGGTCAAGGCAGAGAGAGGCGAAGTCAAGGCAGAGAAGTGAGGGATGAACTGACGGTAATAGTTCGCAAAGCCAAGAAAACGTTGAATTGCCTTCAGTCCGGAAGGAGGGGGCCAGTTGAAAATGGAAGAGACCTTCTCCGGATCCATCTGCTGGCCGGTATCGGAGATTACATAACCCAGGAAGGTAAGAGAGGACTGCTCGAAGACACACTTCTCGTATTTGGCGTACAGGCGATTCTCTCTAAGCCTTTGTAGTACCAGCTGCACTTTCTCTCTGTGGGTCTGGAGGTCCGGAGAAAAGACCAGGATGTCATCCAAATATACCACCACACAGACGTAGAGAAGGTCCCGGAACACGTCGTTCACTAATTCTTGAAAGACTGCCGGTGCGTTACACAGGCCGAAGGGCATCACACAATACTCGTAGTGCCCATCGCGAGTGTTAAATGCGGTCTTCCATTCGTCCCCAGAGCGGATGCGGACCAGGTTGTAGGCACCACGAAGATCCAACTTGGTAAACACACGAGCTCCTCTAAGCCGATCAAACAATTCGGGGATGAGCGGCAGGGGATATTTATTCTTTACGGTGATTTGGTTCAATCCCCGGTAGTCAATGCAGGGGCGCAGGTCGCCCTCTTTCTTCTTAACGAAGAAGAAGCCTGCTCCAGCAGGAGAGGAGGATCTCCGGATGAATCCCCTTGCCAGGTTCTCAGTGATGTAGGCAGACATGGCTCTTGTTTCAGCAGGGGACAAAGGATATATCCGTCCTCGAGGTGGTATGGTTCCCGGGAGTAGGTCGATGGCACAGTCTTAAGGACGATGTGGGGGCAGTACCTCTGACTCTTTTTTATCAAAAACGTCCGCGAAGGACCAATAGGCCGAAGGCACTCCTGGTAGGGACTCCGGGACCGGAGGTCTTCGGATGGGTTGTATGGACTTCAGGCAGTTCTCGTGGCAAGAGGAGCCCCATCGGGTAATTTCGCCAGCACGCCAGCTGACTGACGGTTTGTGTGTCCATAACCAGGGTAGTCCCAGCAGGATTTGATGAGACATGTGCGGGAGGACGTAGAGAGTGATTTTCTCGGTGTGCAGGGCACCGATACGTAGTTCTACAGGCTTGGTGATCCACGAGATGGTGTCAGAGAGGGGTCTCCCGTCTACAGAGGCAATCACGAGGGGTTTGTCGAGTGGAGTAACCAGCACCTGGTACTTGTCCACCGTGGCCTGCTGGATGAAATTGCCTGCTGCCCCGGAATCGAGGTACGCCTCTGTCATGAACCGCGTCTCTCCCGCTGGCACTTGAACAGTCCACGTAACCGGGTCTGAGAGAGTCCCAGTACCTAGGGTGGCCTCTCCTACCAACCCTAGGCTTTGGAGTTTTCCCGGCCTCTCTGGACAGGAACGTAGCAGGTGTGTGCCCTCTCTGCATTAGAATCAGAGGCCCTTGGTGAGCCGTTCTGCTCGGCGTTGTTCGGACTGCCGCAAATGATCAATCTGCATGGGCTCGTGGACAGAGACGCCAGACGACGCCGACTGAGGTACGGCGGGCTTCTGCGGAGGAGAGGAATGCCGTATTGGACGTCTCTCGCGGGACACCTCTTTGGATCGTTCCTGAAAACGGAGGTCCACGCGGGTGGCTAGTGCGATCAGGGCTTCCAGGGTGGAAGGAACATCGCGGCCGGCCAGCTCGTCCTTAATACGACCGGAGAGTCCTTCCCAGAAGGCGGCGGTTAGGGCCTCATTGTTCCACCCTAATTCTGAGGCCAAGGTGCGGAAGCGGATGGCATATTGACCCACCGTCAAGGCCCCCTGACGTAGCCTGAGGAGTGATGAGGCGGACGCGGCGGCACGTCCGGGTTCGTCAAAGGTGGTTCTAAACGCCTGCAGGAATTCCTGGATGTTAGTAGTTACAGGGTCCTCCTTCTCACACAAGGGGTTCATCCAGGCCAGTGCCTCACCCTCTAGATGGGACATCACAAACGCCACCTTGGCTTGGTCGGAGGCAAACAGATGCGGAAGCAGCTTAAGGCTATGTGCGCACAGTGCGTTTTTCGCGGCGTTTTTGCGCGTTTTTTGGGTGCGATTTTGGCCTCAAAACTGCAGGACTTTGCTTCCCCAGCAAAGTCTATGAGTTTTAATTTTTGCTGTCCGCACACATCTGTTTTTTTTCAGCTGCGTTTTTGTGGTGCCACAAAAACGCAGCATGTCAATTATTCCCGCGTTTTTCACTGCGCTTTTCATCCATTGAGTTCAATGGGATGTTGAAAGACGCAATGAGAAACGCAAATAGCTGCGTTTTGGTGCGTTTTGAAGACCAAAAACGCAGCTATAAACGCAGGAGGTGGGTAGTAAAGTGACGTGTACAGGAAGAGGATTCCTTCTGTCAGTAAACACAGAAGCGTGAATCCTCCCGGTACCGTCACCGCTGCGTCCACCTCCCGTCCTGTGCATGTATGCTGCCGTGCGGTGCCATGTACAGGCAGGAGGTGGAAGCGGCTGCGAAAACAAAAGTTAACAGTAGAAAAAAAAAAAAAAAGTTATACTCACCTGTGTGCAGACTCCCGGTGCCATGCCCGCTCCCATCTCCTCTCACGGTATCGCCACCCCCGCTCCGGCTGTGTGCAGACGGCCGGGAAACCTCCGATGGATGCAGGACCTGGCGATGGATCACCTGATGCAGTCACCTGACGCATCAGGTGATCGTAAGTATCGCGGTGACGCGGGCGCCCGGCCGGTATCAGCGGATGCGTCAGGAGACTTCATCCCTGATTACCGGCAGCTGCTGCAGCGATCGGACGGGATCAGACTCCCGCCCCATCGCTGCAGGAGCTGCCGGTAATCAGCACATAAGTGAGTATTATTTTTTTTATTTTTTTTTGCACCGATGCATCAGCTGATTATATAATCGGCTTTTATACAATCAGCTGATGTGTGATGGGATTCAGGCACTTGATCCTGACACATCATCTGATCGCTTTACCTTCCAGCAAACCGATCAGATGATATTGGATCCGGATTGGACGGCGCGGGACCCTGACCCAGGATTACTGCGGAGGGGGGGTTCTTTAGTTCAATAAAGATGGAGTCACTAATTGTGTTGTGTTTTATTTCTAATAAAAATATTTTTCTGTGTGTTGTGGTTTTTTTTATCTTTACTAGAAATTCATGGTGGCCATGTCTAATATTGGCGTGACACCATGAATTTCGGGCTTAGGGCCAGCTATACAGCTAGCCCTAACCCCATTATTACCCAGCGAGCCACCCGGCTTCAGGGCAGCTGGAAGAGTTGGATACAGCGCCAGAAGATGGCGCTTCTATGAAAGCGCCATTTTCTGGGGTGGCTGCGGGACTGCAATTCACAGCTGCCTAGTTGTACCCGGCTGGACTCAAAAATTGGGCGAAGCTCACGTCATTTTTTTTAAAAAATTATTTCATGAAATTCATGAAATAATTTAAAAAAAAAAGGGCTTCCCTATATTTTTGGTTCCCAGCCGGGTACAAATAGGCAGCTGGGGGTTGGGGGCAGCCCGTACCTGCCTGCTGTACCCGGCTAGCATACAAAAATATGGCGAAGCCCACGTCATTTTTTTTGTTTGGGGGGGCAAAGAAATCCTGCATACAGTCCTGGAAGGAGGATGCTGAGCCTTGTAGTTCGACAGCTTCTGTCTGCTCTCCTGCATACACTATTGGATGGAGTATGCTGAGCCTTGTAGTTCTGCAGCTGTCTGCTCTTCTGCATACACTAGTGGAAAATGAAGAACACATTGAAGAAGGAAATTACATCAGACCTTTTTTTTTTTGTTCACTAATAAAAAACGCATAAAGACGCAGTGAGCAAAAACGCAGCAAAACGCAGCAAAAAAACGCACCAAATCGCGGCAAAACGCGTGCGTTTTTTGCCGCGTTTTTTTTGCCGCGGGTGCGTTTTTGTGCAGTTTTAGCGGCCAAAAACGCACAAAAACGCAGCGTCAAAAAAACGCAGTGTGCGCACATAGCCTAAAGTGGAGGGAGCACTGATTCAAGAATCCTCTGCAGGTCTTAGGATCTCCGGCATATCGGGGTGGAGAGGCCAAGTGGAGTTTAGAGGCTTCCGAGGAAGCTGCCACGGGAACTGCGGCCGTGGACTGTGCTGGTGAAGACTGAGATGCCAGGGACGTGGCTGTTGCTTGCAGCGTATTCAGGCGGGTGTCCACCGAGGACATAAAGGCCAGCATGCGGGACTGGGTCTCGCGTTGTCGTCCGAGTTCCTGCTGCAATCCGGCCAGCTGGGACGCTAGTGTTTCGGCGGGATCCATGGCCAGTTCTTACTGTTAGGACCAGGAGGACGGGTAGACCCAGGAGGTGGATCCACTGGACTGAGCACCCCACCGAGGGCAAGGTGCCCGGTAGCCGGAGCACTACGGGTAGCAGGACAGTCCGTTCAGAGGAGTGGAGTGAAGAAGTCCCTGGGACCACGGAGTCTATGAAGGTAGTCCAGGTGACGGAGCTCAGGTTCGGAGGTCAAGATGATGTCAGGCAGAGTCCAGAACCAGCTGAGCGAGGAGGTCGGTCACCACACGGATCCAGGGATCGGAGATGGTAGGGACTGACGAGATGGCGGACAGTCACCGTTCGGGGTTCTGGAACCGTCAGGACCGGTTAGCGAGACAGGAGCGACTCTACAAGAGAGATAGGTGAGTACGGGACAAGGCACAGGGAGACCTGACTCCTAGCTTAGCAAACACGAAGAACAGGCCCCGCCCACTTGGAAAGGAACCCCCTATATACCCTGTACCTGAATCTTCAATATCCTGTTGGAGGACGCTGGCCCTTTAAGAGAGGGTCAATGACCGTGCACGCGCCCTAATGCGCATGCGCGAGGCCTGGGTGCCAGAAGCCAGAGCAGGAAGCGGTGCACAGGAGGCAGGAGTGCCGGGCTGGCTCAGCATCTCAGACGGGCGCCGGGAGCAGGGACCGGGTTGCCTGGAGGACGCAGGTGAGGGAGCATGGAGGCTGTGGAGCGGGGGACCGGGGAGCGTGGTACGGGAGCAGGGAAGCGTGGCACGGGAGCAGGGAAGCATGGCAGGGGAGCCGGGGAGCGTGGCAGGGGAGCCGGGGAGCATGGCAGGGGAGCCGGGGAGCGTGGCAGGGGAGCTGTGGAGCGTGGCACGGGAGCTGGGGAGCGTGACAATAGACAACCCAACAGCAAAACAATACACCTTCTACTCACACCCTCATAACTCGCATAGTCGAATAGACTATTTCTTCGGCAACATCCCCACACTCAGAACACTTCAACAGGCGTAGATTGATAGTATCACCTGGTCGGACCATGCCCCCATATTCGTCTCTCTGGACCTAGAGGCCGCCCCACTAAAACGATAGCTTCCGCCCCCTGTGCTATAAAAGACACCTCAGGTATCCCTCATTATGACCCCACAAAAATAGCCCAACTATTTCATGCATACTATACCTCTTTGTACTCTATCTCCCCGTCATCCCCGATGTCCCGGCCAGACAGAACACAAATGGTAAATGACTATTTGACCACCTGTCACCTCCCAAAGTTATCCCAAGAGGCAATGGAAGAACTTAATCGAGAAATATTGCCAGATGAGATACACCAAATCATTAAAGACTTGCCGGGCCATAAAGCTCCGGGCCCTGATGGGTATACTTACCTATACTATAAGACTTTTGTTGAAGAGCTGTCTCCTCATTTGATGCATCTCTTCAACCTTTTCATGGAGGTTGCAGATATCCCATGTACATTTCTGCACTCCTATATAACTATTATTCCCAAAGCAGGTAAGGACCCAATGGAGTGTGCGAGCTACCGCCCGATTAGCCTCTTAAACTCCGATCTTAAAATATTCACTAAACTACTGGCTGAACGTCTAAATAATTGGCTCCCACACCTGGTCCACAAAGACCAGGTGGGGTTTGTGCGTTACCGTCAGGCGGGAGACAACACCCGTAGGATTCTGGACCTGGTGGAGGTGGTGAACAGAGAGGGGGTGGAGGCGCTTCTCCTGGGTTTAGACGCGGAGAAGGCCTTCGACAGGTTGGACTGGTCCTTCATGTTTTCTGTGTTGGGCCATTTCGGACTGTTGGGGCCATTTGTCTCTGCATTAAGAGGGTTATATTCATCCCCAGGGGCGACAATTCGCCTCCCCCATGCCCACTCAGAATCCCTCTTTATCTGAAACGGAACTCGGCAGGGATGCCCGCTCTCCCCCCTGCTATATGTACTTAGCATTGAGCCACTAGCAGCTCAAATCCGACATAATCCAGATATTACGGGGGTTAAGGTTCGGGAAAAATCCTTCAAGGTGGCCCTATTTGCGGACGATGTCTTGCTGTCCCTGACTAACCCGGTCATCTCCCTACCAAACTTACATGCAGTTCTAGCCCAGTATGCTAAGCTTTCCGGATATAAACCCAACTCAGATAAAACAGAGGCCTTACCCCTCAATATTCCAGAAGCTAAACTACGGTCATTAAAACAAAACTTTAAATATTCATGGCATGCGGATTCCCTGCGATATTTAGGAGTTCAAATAACCCCCAGCTAAAAAACATTATATCAGGCAAATTTCCCACCCCTGATTCGAGACGTTGAAAATAGTTTAAAGAAGTGGTCATCCCTACAGATCTCTTTTCTGGGTAAAATAGCCACAATTAAAATGTCAATAATCCCCAAATTTCTATACCTGTTCGAAACACTCCCGGTGCGAGTTCCCATGGGGGTGCTGAAAAAAGTCCAGTCACTGCTTATGCAATTCATCTGGCACTCAGGGAGACACCAGATCCCGGACTCAGTCCTATGCGCACCTCGTACAAGGGGAGGCCTGTCGTGTCCGAACCTTATACTCTATTATTATGCTTCCCATTTGCGGACCTTGACCTCATGGACAACCTTGCCAGCTTATAACAAATGGACAGAGATAGAGAAGCTCTGGATGGCACCTTTTCACCCAGGTTCCCTAATCTGGGGTCGCCCTATTGAAACTCCCGCCAGAGACCTCCTGGGCCCGATGGCATTTATAAGAGAACTGTGGCGGCAGTTTAGGATGAGGTTTCAGCTGGCGGCGCAGTCCTCCCTGTTGACTCCTTTCCTGTTTACCCCACACTTGATGGAGGGCATGAGCCCGGGGGTGGTGAAGCAATGGGCACAAGCAGGCCTTTATTGCTTCCGAGATATAGTCAACCCAGTCACGCTGAAATTAAAGCCATTTTTGGATCTACGACGCCAGCACAAATTACCCTTCCACTTATACTTCTCATACCAACAGATAGCACATTTCTTCTCAGACATTATGGGACAGATACCGGTAAGTCGCCAATCGGCATTTGAGACCCTCTGCTCGGGGTGTACTTCGACCAGGTGTTTAATTTCAGCCATCTATAACATATTGACTAGAGGGAATTCACCAGATATAGTGAAACACACATAGATGAAGAGATGGGAGGGTTGGGTTGGACGGCCTCTGTCAGAGGCACTCTGGTCGATAGTGTGGGCTAGGGCATTTAGGTCCTCAATTAGCACTCTCTACAAGGAGAATCAAGTTAAGGTCCTTATGACGTAGTACCACACCCCAGAGCTTTTGCATAAGTTTAACCCCACCTATCCAGATGTATGTTGGAGATGTGGATTGGGTGGAGCATCCTTATACCATATATTCTGGACATGCCCGGCTATCAATGGTTTCTGGGAAGAGGTGGAGTCCCTGATGAGTAGACTAGTAGGCAGAAGCGTGGATAGGGACCCGGTAGTGTACTTGCTAAATGCCCTACCGTCGTCGTTAAGTAAACCTGAATTAAAGCTACTACTCCATATCCTCACAGCGGCCAAATGTCTAATATCACTATTCTGGAAAAGGGTGGCCCCACCAACTATCTCAGATCTATACGCTTGGATAAAGGACGTTAGAAACATGGAGAGGTTGACAGCCCAGCTCCATAACACAATGGACGGTTTTACAGCGACATGGTCTCTGTGGGATGATTTTGGAAACACCTTCCAGATTTGACGGCCGACTGTACATTCATTGCAGTTAATACTTCAGTTATATACAAAACTGAGGGGAAGGGTGCATATGTTTTGGGATCCCTTGGATGTAGTACTAATCTCTTTCTCCTTTCCGAGTCAGATGCGCGAAGTGAACTTACTCACCCTTCACCTGATTTCAAATATGTTTATTACATAATGTACCTATATGCATACTTGGGAAATGTTCCCTCTATTTGTAGTACTGTTTTTTCTTTTATTGTAACTAGAGATGAGCGAACCGGTCGCGGTTCGGCTCGAGGTCGGTTCGCCGAACGGAGGTCCCGTTCGAGTTCGGTTCGACGAACCGAACTCGAACCGCATAGGAAACAATGGCAGGCATTCACAAACACATAAAAACACCTAGAAAACACCCTTAAAGGTGTCCAAAAGGTGACAAACAACTCACAACACAACACAAACACATGGGAAAGTGACAAGAACAAATTCTCATGCGAAAACAAAAGAGCGTAACGAGGAAAAAGAGGACGAGACACAGATATAGGCATGGCACGCCCTTCTAAAATCATGTAAAACACCGCAAGGTGACTCCAAGCGGAGTCTCCCTTTTTTTCCAAAAATTGTGCCCCACACACACCCACCCATTCAGTGGCAGCACTTGTGCCCTAGTTGTACACTTCACAGCTAGATTGGCATCAAGCACATTCAAAAATACGTCATAATTAACCGTCCCCAGGATGACACCGGGGTAGGTAGCAAAGTCTTTCCTGATCCCAGCTCTGTTCATCTTGGATCATTTTTAAAAAACACAGCAAGCAAGGGTTACTCCAAGCGGAGTCTCCCTCTTTTTCCAAAAATTGTGCCCCACACACACCCACCCATTTAGTGGCAGCACTTGTGCCCTAGTTGTACACTTCACAGCTAGATTGGCATCAAGCACATTCAAAAATACGCCATAATTAACTGTCCCCAGGATGACACCGGGGTAGGTAGCAAAGTCTTTCCTGATCCCAGCTCTGTTCATCTTGGATCATTTTTAAAAAACACAGCAAGCAAGGGTTACTCCAAGCGGAGTCTCCCTTTTTTTCCAAAAATTCTGCCCCACACACATCCACCCATTCAGTGGCAGCACTTGTGCCCTAGTTGTACACTTCACAGCTAGATTGGCATCAAGCACATTCAAAAATACGCCATAATTAACTGTCCCCAGGATGACACCGGGGTAGGTAGCAAAGTCTTTGCTGAACCATGACTTGTTCATCTTGGATCATTTTTAAAAACAATGTAAGCAAGGGTTACTCCAAGCGGAGTCTCCCTTTTTTCAAAAAATTGGGCCACACAGACACCCCATCAGTGGCAGCACTTGTGCCCTAGTTGCAAACAGGATGTTTTGATTTGCATCAAGCACATTACAAATCCACAAGCATTTACTATCCCCAGGATGACACAGGGGTAGTAAATTCCTTGTGGATCCATGACTTGTTCATTTTGATGAACGTTAGTCTGTCCACATTGTCACTGGACAGACGTGTGCGCTTATCTGTCAGCACACACCCAGCAGCACTGAAGACACGTTCAGAGACAACGCTGGCAGCTGGACACGACAAAATCTCCAAGGCGTAAGTGGAGAGCTCTGGCCATTTTTCAAGATTTGAAGCCCAAAATGAGCAAGGCTCCATTTGCAAAGTCATGGCATCGATGTTCATTTGGAGATACTCCTGTATCATCCTCTCCAGCCGTTGACTATGTGTTAGACTTGTTGTCTCTGTTGGCCTTGCAAAGGAGGGTCTAAAAAAATTATGAAAAGATTCCATAAAATTGCTGTTACCAGCACCAGATACAGTCCTACTGGTATAAGTAGACTGTTGAAGATGACGAGACCGTCCCATGTTTGTCAAGTTACAACTGGGAGATTCACTCCCTGCACCTGCACGGTTGTTTGGTGGAAAAGCCGAGCTAAGATCGAGTAACAGCTTCTGCTGATACTCCTGCATACGTGCGTCCCTTTCTATGGCTGGAATTATGTCACAAAATTTGGACTTGTACCGGGGATCTAATAGTGTGGCAAGCCAGTAGTCATCATCACTTCTAATTTTGACAATACGAGGGTCATGTTGGAGGTAGTGCAGCAAGAAAGCACTCATGTGTCTTGCGCAGCCATGCGGACCAAGTCCACGCTGTGTTTGTGGCATAGAGGTGCTAACCGTTCTTTCTTCCTCTGACATCTCCCCCCAACCTCTTTCAACTGAAATTTGACCAAGGTCTCCCTAATCCGCTGAAGTCTTCCATGTCCATGGACAGTTCGTCCTCCATTTCTTCATGTTCTCCTACACCTTCATCAACATTTCGCCTGCTACCATGCGCCCTTGTTGATCCCTGTCCCCCATGGTCCCATGCCTGCCGCGTTGGTGATGATGAACGTCTGGACCTTGGAGATGTTGTTATGTCTTGCGCATATGAATCCTCCTGTAGTTCCTCCCTTTCCTGTTGTCCCACCCCCTGACTCCGAATAGTGTTTAGCGTGTGCTCCAGCATGTAAATGACTGGAATTGTCATGCTGATAATGGCATTGTCAGCGCTAAACATATTCGTCGCCATGTCGAAACTGTGCAGAAGGGTGCATAGGTCCTTGATCTGAGACCACTCCATCAGGGTGATCTGCCCCACCTCTGCATCTCGTTGGCCCAGGCTATACGTCATGACGTATTGCACCAGGGCTCGGCGGTGCTGCCACAGTCGCTGTAACATGTGGAGAGTTGAATTCCAGCGTGTCGCCACATCGCATTTCAGGTGATGAACCGGCAGGCCGAAAGACTTCTGGAGCGATGCAAGTCGCTCAGCTGCGGCGCTTGAACGGCGGAAGTGAACAGACAGTTTTCGTGCCCTGGTCAGAAGGCCATCTAGGCCGGGATAGTGTGTTAAAAATTGATGGACAACAAGGTTCAACACGTGAGCCATACAAGGTACGTGTGTCACCTTGCCCAGGCGAAGGGCCGCACCCAGGTTTGCAGCATTGTCTCACACGGCCTTACCAGGCTGCAGGTTGAGTGGAGACAACCATTTATTAAACTCGAACCGCAGAGCTGACCACAACTCCTCAGCTGTGTGACTCTTATTCCCAAGACATGTCAAGCTAAAGACCGCCTGATGCCGTTGCGCTCTGCTGCCAGCATAGTAATGAGGAGTGCGTGATTCCTTCTGCGCAGTGAGAACGCTGGTGGCCTGACCAGGCAGGCTTGGGGCGGAGGTGGAGGACACAGATGAGGTGGAGGAGGCAGAAGCAGTGGCGGAACTTGGACAGACAGAGGATTGACACACAAGTCGTGGGGACGGCAAGAATTGTGCAGCAGACCCTTCACCATCTATCACCATAGTTACCCAGTGCCCAGTCAGCGACATGTAATGTCCCTGTCCATGCTTACTGGTCCAAGTATCGGTGGTGAAATGCACCCATTGACACACAGAGTTTCTCAAGGAAGCGGTGATGTTGTGTGCGACATGCTGGTGTAGCGCGGGCACACCTTTCTTAGAGAAGTAGTGGCGACTGGGCATCTGGTACTGGGGCACAGCAACAGACATAAGGTCTCTAAAATCCTGTGTGTCAACCAGGCGGAAAGCCAGCATTTCGGTAGCCAAGAGCTTACAGAGGGATAAAGTCAACCTCTTAGCTTTGTCATGGGTCGCAGGAAATGGCATTTTATTTGTCCACATCTGAGGGACAGAGATCTGGCTGCTGTGTGTAGACGGTGTTGAGTAGGGTGTCCCTGGAAAAATGCAGGCTTGTGAGGAAAGTGCAGGCGTAGACATGATGTTGCCTTCATCCACCGTTGGTGCTATCGATGTCTGAGAGAGCTGTACTCACGCACTTGTTTCCCCTTCCAAACCAACTGACGACCTACCAAGCAAACTGCCTGTTGCGGTTACAGTGGTAGAAGTTGTGCGTGGAAAACCAGGTGTGACAGCTGTCCCCACAGTCCTAGAAGATGAAGAGCGCGCGGATGCACTGGAAGGGACAGGCCGTGGATGGTTCGCTCCGCTAGGCCGCATTGCAGCACGGTGAGCTTCCCACTGGGACCTATGATATTTATTCATGTGACGATTCATGGAAGAAGTTGTCAAACTGCTGAGGTTTTGACCTCTACTAACAGAATCACGACAAATTTTACACATCACATAATTTGGGCGATCTTTTTCTATGTCAAAAAAGGACCAGGCTAGGCAAGGCTTAGAGGGCATGCGACCTGCTGAGCCCCCCCGACTAGTGCTCAGAGGCAGAGTGGTGGCTGATGATGCAGTTGTAGACGTGCTACCAGTGCTCCGACTCTGTCCAGGAAGGCGCAAGGTAACTTCGTCGTCGGTTGCATCCTCCTCCACCGCCTCTGTTGACCTCCTCGAGTGCCTGACTGTGGGTTGACAGTAGGTGGGATCTAGAACTTCCTCATCAATTGTTGTGTTTGCACTCCCCTCACCCTGAGACCGAGCCTCTTCTTGCCCTGACCGAATATTTAAGTTGTCATCCCAATCTGGTATCTGCGTTTCATCGTCATCAGTATGTTCCTCATTGTCTATAACCACAGGTGCTACAGTTTGTGACAAAGGGTCAACATTATGCTCAGAAACTTGGTCCTCACGGCCTGAATCAGAGTCACAAAGGTTCTGGGCATCACTGCAGACCATTTCCTGGTCTGTACTCACTGTAGCTTGGGAGCAGACCTCTGATTCCCAGGCATTAGTGTGACTGAACAGCTCTGCAGACTCAGCCATCTCACTTCCACCATACTGTGCAGGGCTGATGGAGACTTCAGAGCTGGGAGAAAGCAAGTTTGATTGGGATGACAACTCAGAGGACTGGTGTTTTTTGGATGCGGTAGTTGAGGTGGCTGAGAGGGCACTTGTTGGACCACTTGAGATCCATTCAAGCATTTTCCTTTTTTGGCCATCATCTACCTTTGTTCCTGTTGTTCGTGTCCGTAAAAAAGGGAGCACATCGGATTGTCCACGGTAAGTAGTAGACATCTTACTTTTGCTGGTAGATGCTCTATCTTCAGCAGATGTTAATGGAGCTTTGCCACCTTCCCCACGGACAAACCCTTTTTTTCCTTTTCCAACACGCCTCTTCCCCTTTCCACCGGCATCTGTCATTTTGCCACTCATGTTGATTGCGACAAGATTGTGCACTGAAAATGTGGTAGTAAAAATTGAGAGGTGGTGTAGATTGCAGCGGTGGTCTAGCTTTATTAACAGCAGAATAATAAAGAATAATTATCCCTGACAATGCAACTACGGCCCTTAAACTGGCAGCATAAATTGCTAGTATAATGGCTTAGTAACAATGAGTTTGAGTGTGCAATGCAGGCAGAGGTGCTGCAAATATCTTTGAACTTGTGGGACGATACAGAAGTCCAACAGCCACGTTTAGGATGCCACTAAGTTCACTCAGTGTTTGCTAGTATAATGACTTAGTAACAATGAGTTTGAGTGTGCAATGCAGGCAGACGTGCTGCAAATATCTTTGCACTTGTGGGACGATACAGAAGTCCAACAGCCACGTTTAGGATGCCACTAAGTTCACTCAGTGTTTGCTAGTACAATGGCTTAGTAACAATGAGTTTGAGTGTGCAATGCAGGCAGACGTGCTGCAAATATCTTTGCACTTGTGGGATGATACAGAAGTCCAACAGCCACGTTTAGGATGCCACTAAGTACATTCAGTGTTTGCTAGTATAATGGCTTAGTAACAATGAGTTGGAGTGTGCAATGCAGGCAGACGTGCTGCGAATATCTTTGCACTTGTGGGACAATACAGAAGTCCAACAGCCACGTTTAGGATGCCACTAAGTACACTCAGTGTTTGCTAGTATAATGGCTTAGTAACAATGAGTTTGAGTGTGCAATGCAGGCAGACGTGCTGCAAATATCTTTGCACTTGTGGGACGATACAGAAGTCCAACAGCCACGTTTAGGATGCCACTAAGTTCACTCAGTGTTTGCTAGTATAATGGCTTAGTAACAATGAGTTTGAGTGTGCAATGCAGGCAGAGGTGCTGCAAATATCTTTGCACTTGTGGGACGATACAGAAGTCCAACAGCCACGTTTAGGATGCCACTAAGTACACTCAGTGTTTGCTAGTATAATGGCTTAGTAACAATGAGTTGGAGTGTGCAATGCAGGCAGACGTGCTGCAAATATCTTTGCACTTGTGGGACGATACAGAAGTCCAACAGCCACGTTTAGGATGCCACTAAGTACACTCAGTGTTTGCTAGTATAATGGCTTAGTAACAATGAGTTTGAGTGTGCAATGCAGGCAGACGTGCTGCAAATATCTTTGCACTTGTGGGACGATACAGAAGTCCAACAGCCACGTTTAGGATGCCACTAAGTACACTCAGTGTTTGCTAGTATAATGGCTTAGTAACAATGAGTTGGAGTGTGCAATGCAGGCAGACGTGCTGCAAATATCTTTGCACTTGTGGGACGATACAGAAGTCCAACAGCCACGTTTAGGATGCCACTAAGTTCACTCAGTGTTTGCTAGTATAATGGCTTAGTAACAATGAGTTTGAGTGTGCAATGCAGGCAGACGTGCTGCAAATATCTTTGCACTTGTGGGACGATACAGAAGTCCAACAGCCACGTTTAGGATGCCACTAAGTACACTCAGTGTTTGCTAGTATAATGGCTTAGTAACAATGAGTTTGAGTGTGCAATGCAGGCAGACGTGCTGCAAATATCTTTGCACTTGTGGGACGATACAGAAGTCCAACAGCCACGTTTAGGATGCCACTAAGTACACTCAGTGTTTGCTAGTATAATGGCTTAGTAACAATGAGTTTGAGTGTGCAATGCAGGCAGACGTGCTGCAAATATCTTTGCACTTGTGGGACGATACAGAAGTCCAACAGCCACGTTTAGGATGCCACTAAGTACACTCAGTGTTTGCTAGTATAATGGCTTAGTAACAATGAGTTGGAGTGTGCAATGCAGGCAGACGTGCTGCAAATATCTTTGCACTTGTGGGACGATACAGAAGTCCAACAGCCACGTTTAGGATGCCACTAAGTTCACTCAGTGTTTGCTAGTATAATGGCTTAGTAACAATGAGTTTGAGTGTGCAATGCAGGCAGACGTGCTGCAAATATCTTTGCACTTGTGGGACGATACAGAAGTCCAACAGCCACGTTTAGGATGCCACTAAGTACACTCAGTGTTTGCTAGTATAATGGCTTAGTAACAATGAGTTTGAGTGTGCAATGCAGGCAGACGTGCTGCAAATATCTTTGCACTTGTGGGACGATACAGAAGTCCAAAAGCCACGTTTAGGATGCCACTAAGTTCACTCAGTGTTTGCTAGTATAATGGCTTAGTAACAATGAGTTTGAGTGTGCAATGCAGGCAGACGTGCTGCAAATATCTTTGCACTTGTGGGACGATACAGAAGTCCAACAGCCACGTTTAGGATGCCACTAAGTACACTCAGTGTTTGCTAGTATAATGGCTTAGTAACAATGAGTTTGAGTGTGCAATGCAGGCAGACGTGCTGCAAATATCTTTGCACTTGTGGGACGATACAGAAGTCCAACAGCCACGTTTAGGATGCCACTAAGTACACTCAGTGTTTGCTAGTATAATGGCTTAGTAACAATGAGTTGGAGTGTGCAATGCAGGCAGACATGCTGCAAATATCTTTGCACTTGTGGGACGATACAGAAGTCCAACAGCCACGTTTAGGATGCCACTAAGTTCACTCAGTGTTTGCTAGTATAATGGCTTAGTAACAATGAGTTTGAGTGTGCAATGCAGGCAGACGTGCTGCAAATATCTTTGCACTTGAGGGACGATACAGAAGTCCAACAGCCACGTTTAGGATGCCACTAAGTTCACTCAGTGTTTACTAGTATAATGGCTTAGTAACAATGAGTTGGAGTGTGCAAAGGGCAGGAGGGTACAGTGGCAGGGTTGTGGGTCTCTGGGTAGAGGAAAGGAAGCCTGCCTTTCTATCCCTCCTAATGGGGAAATGCAGCGAGGAAATCCCTGACCTTAGCTACACAGACGCTGTCATCTTGTGTAGCTGTTAAACTCTGTTTTCACGGACCTGTCACCTATGGCTCTGACCCTGCCGGTATGAGCTTTTAAAAGGACTGATAGAAAGTGCTATCCCTAAGCTGTCCAGCGCTGTGTATGGAGCGTATACAGCAGTATCGGCGATAGGAGCTGCGCCAGTGATGTCTGACACCAAGGACGCAGAAGGCAGATAATGGCGTGCTGGAGGAAAATGTCCGGTTTTATAATGCAGGGACATGTGACATGGACATCCTATCACACATGCCGTTGCTTCTCTGGCTAAAAGTCCACTTAGCTGTGTGTGTGTCTGGGATTGGCTGACATGCTGGCCCGCCCCACTACACGCGCGCGCTTAGGGAAGGAAGACAAGGAAAAAAAAAAAAAATGGCGATTATACATACAGCAGTGATCTGAATGCGCTGTTCCCGCACACTATACACTGAAATGTCATAATAGTGTGAGTCACAGAGTGACTTACACTATTACAGCGGAAAGCCAGCTAGGAATTAGCTGTTTTTTTTGCTGCTAGAACCGTTCTCGAACGTATCTAGAACTATCGAGCTTTAGCAAAAAAGCTCGAGTTCTAGTTCGATCTAGAACAGCCCCCAAAATCACTCGAGCCGCGAACTGGAGAACCTCGAACCACGAACCACGCTCAACTCTAATTGTAACACATGTTTAAAAATCTTTTTTCAAAATAAATAGTTGATAAAAAAAAACAAGTGACGACCTGCCAATCACACTCCCGCTTACGGGTAACGGGGTGGAAGTTCAGTGTGAAAAAGCATGTGTGACTGCTGTCCCCACAGTCACAGAGGATGAAGAGCACGCAGATGCACGTGATGGGGCAGGCGGTGGTTGCACAGCCCCGCTAGGCCGCATTGTAGCACAGTGAAATTCCCTTTGCGACTTATGCTTTATTTTAAGTCTTGTATTTGTTGGGATCCACAGTATGCAGCAAAATCACGCAACATGAAAAGCACTGTTTGCAGTTGGGTTCATAAATGATTGTTTCACTTTCCCAAAACAAACAATAAGAACCATGCATTACAAATCTATTCAGTTGCCTACTACTTGCTAAGCCCTCTGCGTAGCATCAGTAAGTGTGTGTGTGTGTGTGTGTGTGTGTGTGTGTGTGTGTGTGTGTGTGTGCGAAGACAACTTACTAGTGGCGCATCACAAGAGCTTCCCAGTTATCTACCTAAACATAGACAAAACACATCACCCATGCTGAATACCCTTGTTAGCTGAAGCCTCACCGATAAGGCAGATGATAACAGTGTGAATGCAAACCACACAGCTCTGCAACACAGTCATGGAAATCTTGAAAAGCAACATTCAATGCAAACATGTGTCGCTGTCCCTCTATGATTTAAACTGTACGTGACAATTTGACAGTGCAGAGGCAGCAAGTGTGATTGTCTATATAGTTGTCCTACCCTGAACAGATATGTCTTTTCATAATAAAACAAAGTGTTGCGTGCACGCATTACTGTCTGGGCACAGCCTACCGTACCCGGGTACTGTGATGTCCAGTTGCCATAAATACAGACTTTATCATGGTTAACAGTATAGAGAGCACCGGAAGAATTTTGGTCTGTGGCACAGGATGCTGCTCACTGGCATTACGGTACTCCTCACCAGACTCCAAAATGACTTCCCTCACAATTGAACAAAGTGTTTCCGCGGTTGCTCCTTCCTGTGTGCCAATTTACCCCAGTCGCAGCCTAACTCCAGTGTTTCACAAACTGAGTATGCTCTGCCTGACTGTGTCATTCCTGAGGCAAAGTCTTAATTTTGGGCTACAGCGCATGCTCGTTTGGACTGTGCCTGAGTCATTCTGCGACCTGCGGCTCAACACACTTACACAGGGCTCTGGGGCTTGACTCACTCTCGGGAGGCCACTAAAACTAACTGCACACAACATCAGCTCCAGGTGTCCCCTTACACTGCAGTGGCGGTCCCCACTGACCGCAATACCGAGAGTGGCGTCACGAAAATACATATAAAGAAGCAACCTAAGTGTGACCAGACTCTTCCTCCACATGGAGTCCCTGAAGGTAATGCACCAACACAACACCTGTGGGGCTTCACACTGACTGAGAAAAGCCTCTTTGCACAGGTACTTGCACTCCGTGCCGGGTCAAAGTCCTGTGTTGTGCCTAGACAGCATGCTGAAGCGGATAGTCTTTTTTTCCGAAACTGTATTTCATGCTACTGAGCATGCTCAGGCACTTACTGCATCAGAGGCTAGATCGGGTAATGAACTCTTTGTCCCTGCCCCTGATGTGGGGAGCCCATATAGACCACAGGGCATGAGGTGTCCTGACATTTTGGCCAGGCCACTCCCAACAGGCTTGCAGAGGCCCGCCCCTATGACTTGTCACCTCATTGTTGTTGGTCAGACGATGACTGTTGAGGTGTTTTGGTTGTGGCAGCCATGAGGTCATCATTCAAGTGGCGGTTCAAAATAGTACGCTAGTTATGCCACTCATGACGTGTCACTCTGCTTTTGTCTCCAGGAGGTGCATTGTGGTCCACCCTGGTTTGGGGCGGACCCAGGTTATAAAAGGGGCTGGAGCCAACAAGAAGGTGCCTGCCCAGTCTTCTATTATGCTCCGAAAGAGCACTCCTCCATGTGTTGAACACATTGCGGCTTTAGGCCAGAGGTAGGCAGGGATAGGTCATCGATGCAGGCCGCCACCACAGTTGGTAACGCAGAACGGTTAAGACCAGCTCCTGTCCTACCAGTCCTGCTAGTGCAGCCCAGTGGCATAAACAGGCCTGCTGCTGCTGATGCGCCTGCTGTCCACAGGTGTGTCCCCTACGCACACGGACAGCATAACCAATGGCCCCTGTGTTGTTAACAGAGAGTTCCGGGGCTGGGTGGTCGTGTGGACCCTGTCACGCTAACAGGGCTCCCAGTCTCCAGATCCGAGTGGCGTCTAACTCGGTTCAGGCTACTATTTGTTTGAGAGTCAACCTGCTCTGTATCCTCCACCTAACCTTCCAGTTGCCAACCTCTCCTTTTCTTCTGTGAGCACGGTGGACACCGACTGGCGATTGGGATATCTACCTTTCTCTTTCTTTTCTTCTTAATATTTTTTATATAGCGGTAACATAGTATATACCACCTTATCCAAATCTGCCAGTCCCACCATACCAGATGTTGTTTCTTCAGCAAATGTTAATGTTGCTTAACCACCAAACCCACGGACACAAACTTTTTTACCCTTTCAAACACACCTGTTCCCCTTTCCACCAGCATCTGTCCTTTTTCAACTCAGTTTGTATATGACCAAAAATGCAACTCTGCAGAGACACCGTACTCAACGTCGTCTCAGCACCGCAGCCAGCCCTCGGTCCCTCAGATGTGGACAAGTAAGACCATTTCCTCCTATCGATGAAAAAGCGTTGAGAGTCACTCTGTGCACCACTGGTGTTTAGTGGAAAAGCAGATCTAAGATTGCGTAACACCTTCTGCTGATACTCCTGCATACGTGCGTCCCTTTCTATGGCAGGAATTATTTCGCAAAATTTTGTGTTGTACCAGGGATCTAACAGTGTGGCAACCCAGTAGTCAGCATGACTTGGAATTCGTACAATCCGAGGGTCATGTTGTAGGTAGTGCAGCAAGAAGGCGCTCATGTGTCTTGTGCATGCAGGAGGACCAAGTCCTTGGTGTGTTGTTGGCGGAGAAGTGAGACTCGTGCCTCCTACCTCTGCCCTCTCCCCACAACCTTGCACAACCATAATGTGAGCAAGCTCTCACTAATCTGCTGAGTCTTCCATGCCCATCGCCAATTCATCCTCCATTTCTTCCTGGGCTCCTGTGTGTCGCCCTGGGCAAGCCAGGGGACACAGGTCACAACACCACCACACCCCACACTCCAGGTAGGCACATCACAGCTAACCACAAATCCTTGTTGCCTTCCTCCAGAGGTTGATGATGCACACCAGGGGGTGGGCCAGGCGGTTGGCTCCGCCCACCGAGGAGCTCACAACACTGGAGGCAGGTGCAAGGAAGAGGGACATCACCGTCACCTACTGGGAGTGCAGGTGCAGCCGTCTGTGGGACCGTCCTACCAGCCGTTGGTTTACCGTACAAACTGTGTCCGTGTGTCAGGCTGAGTGAGTACCATAGTGCCGCAAGGCACAGCGCTGCCCCCGCGTCCCTGCGCCCTCCAGGCCCCACACTTCACATCTCATCACCGGGCCCCGGGATCACCAACCCCTACCCACGGAGGGGTAACACAACACCTGGCTGCTCCGCATCACCATCCCCGGGACCCCCACACTGAGCAGCGGTGGTGCAATCACCACAACCGTGGGTGGCGTCACGAACTATAACAATCCCCACACCCAACAAACATCCCCTTTCACTCACGGGCGAGGAGTGTCGCTCGAGAAACCCCGGGATCCGGCCCACAGCTCGAGCCACCAGGAGCAGCTGCCGGACCCGAGCAGAAGGGGTGAGCGCAGTGTGCTGACACCCTCCTCCCCGCCCGCGACACCTGCACCTTCCTCAACTGTTTTGCTGATACTATGCGCCCTTGATAATCCCTCTCCCCCACCGTACCATGACTGCCGCCAAGGTGCCGCTGACCGTCTGGACCTTGTAGATCTTGTTATCCCTTCCGCATATGACTCCTCCAGTACTTCCTCCCTTCCTCTTGGACCAACATCTGACTCCGAATAATGCTTACGGTGTGCTCCATCATGTAGACGACCAAAATTGTCACGCTGAGAATGTCATCGCCAGTGTTAAACATCTGCGTCGACATGTGTAAACTGTGTAGAACGGTGCATATGTCCTTGATCTGACACCACTCCAGCAGCGTGATCTGCACCACCTCTGGATCAAGTTAGCCCAGGGTATACATCATAACGTCTTTCAGCTGGGCTCTGCGGTGCTGCCACAGACGCTGCAACATGTGCAGATTCAAATTCCTGCGTGTCGGAACATCGCATTTCAGACGTTTAACCGCCAGACCTTAAGACTTCAGGAGTGATGAAAGTTGTTGAGCTACTGGGTGCGAACGATGGAAGTGAGCACATAGCGAGCGTGCCCGCTGTACAAGGCCATGTAGGCCGGGATGTTGTTTTAAAAATTGCTGGAGAATCAGATTAAACACGCGAGCCATACAAGGCACGTGTGTCACATTGCCCTGAAGAAGGGCCGCAGACTGTTTAGCATCATTGTCGCACCCGGCATTCCCTAGCTGCTGGTTGAGTGGAGACAACCATTGATGAAACTCGGTCTCACTCTACAGAGCTAACCATCCACAACTCCTCAGCGGTGTCTCACATTTACCCTACATTTCAAAGTAAACATTTGACCGCCTGATGGCCTTGAGCTCTGCTGCCAGCATAGTAAGGAGGTGTGTGGGATTCCTTGGGGCAGTTATAAGGAAGGGTGGCCTGACCACACAGGGTTTGGGCCAAGGTGCAGGAACAACACGAGGTTGATGAGGCAGAAGCAGTGGAGGAACTTGTACATACAGAGGAAGGATTGAAACACACAACTCATGGGGACGGAAAGACTTGTACAGCAGACACTTCTCCATCTATCACCATAGTTACCCAGTGCCCAGTCAGCGACATGTAATGCCCCTGTCCATGCTTACTGTTCCAAGTATCTGTGGTGAAATGCACCCTGTCACACACACACACACACACACACAGAGTTTCTCAAGGAAGCGGTGATGTTGTGTGCGATCCGCTGTGTTAGCGCGGTCACCCCTTTCTTGGAGAAGAAGTGGCAAATAGCCATCGGCTCTTGGGGCACTGCAATGGGCATAAGGTCTTGAAAATCCTCGGTGACAAAAGGGTGTAAAGGCAGCCTTTCTGTAGCCAACAAGTTTGAGATGCTGAAACTAAACCTCTTAAGCCCGCTACACACGCTTCAATATATCTCACAATCCGTCGTTGGGGTCAAGTTGTAAGTGACGCACATCCGGCATCGTTTGTGACGTATCTGCGTGTGACAGCTACATGCGATCAGGATTGAACGCAAAACCGTTGATCGCAAACACATCGTATCATTCTCTAGAATTGAGCGTTTTGTTGCAAGAACCTAGTCAATTGTAACGTGTGACATCCCTCATACGATTTTGTTGTCTGATGCTATGTGCGCAGTTGTGCGCTCTGCACCGCAGCTTAAAAAAGGTCTGCTTCAGAGCGCAGCTGAAAAGCTGCGTTCTGAAGCGCCTCACAATGTCTGTCATGCACTAATCTCTGTCAGTCCGTCACTATCTCTGTCCCTCACTCTCAGTCCATGTCAGTCTATCCCCCTCTCTCATATACTCACCGATCCCCGATCCCTGGCGCTGCACAGCATTCACACTGCTCCGGCGGCTTTTACTGTTTTGAAAAAGCCAGCCGCCCATTAAACAATTTCGTATTCCCTGCTTTCCCCGCCCACCAGCGCCTATGATTGGTTACAGTGAGACACGCCCCCACTCTGAGTGACAGGTGTCACACTGCACCCAATCACAGCAGCCGGTGGGCGTGTCTATACTGTGTAGTGAAATAAATAATTAAATAATTAAAAAAAACGGCGTGCGGTTCCCCCCATTTTTAAAACCAGCCAGATAAAGCCATACGGCTGAAGGCTGGTATTCTCAGGATGGGGAGCTCCACGTTATGGGGAGCCCCCCACCCTAACAATATCAGCCAACAGCCGCCCAGAATTGCCGCATACATTAGATGCGACAGTTCTGGGACTGTACCCGGCTCTTCCCGATTTACCCTGGTGCGTTGGCAAATCGGGGTAATAAGGAGTTATTGGCAGCCCATAGCTGCCAATAAGTCCTAGATTAATCATGTCAGGCGTCTATGAGACACCTTCCATGATTAATCTGTAAGTTACAGTTAATAAACACACACCCGAAAAAATCCTTTATTAGAAATAAAAACACAAACATATACCCTGGTTCACCACTTTAATCAGCCCCAAAAAGCCCTCCTTGTCCGGCGTAATCCAGGATGATCCAGCGTCGCTTCCACCGCAGCTGCATGGAGGTGACCGGAGCCGCAGCAGACACAGCCGCTCCGGTCACCTCCATGCAGCAAATGAAGACAGCCGTGCGATCAGCTGCTGTCACTGAGGTTACCCGCGGCCACCGGTGGATGCAGCGGTGGCCGCGGGTAACCTCAGTGACAGCAGCTGATCGCGCGGCTGTGTTCATTTGCTGTGTGGAGGTGACCGGAGCGGCTGTGTCTGCTGCGGCTCCGGTCACCTCCATGCAGCTGCGGTGGAAGCGACGCTGGATCATCCTGGATTACGCCGGACAAGGAGGGCTTTTTGGGGCTGATTAAAGTGGTGAACCAGGGTATATGTTTGTGTTTTTTATTTCTAATAAAGGATTTTTCGGGTGTGTGTGTTTATTAACTGTAACTTACAGATTAATCATGGAAGGTGTCTCATAGACGCTTAACATGATTAATCTAGGAATTATTGGCAGCTATGGGCTGCCAATAACTCCTTATTACCCCGATTTGCCAACGCACCAGGGTAAATCGGGAAGAGCCGGGTACAGTCCCAGAACTGTCGCATCTAATGTATGCGGCAATTCTGGGCGGCTGTTGGCAGATATTGTTAGGGTGGGGGGCTCCCCATAACGTGGAGCTCCCCATCCTGAGAATACCAGCCTTCAGCCGTATGGCTTTATCTGGCTGGTTTTAAAAATGGGGGGAACCGCACGCCGTTTTTTTTAATTATTTAATTATTTATTTCACTACACAGTATAGACACGCCCACCGGCTGCTGTGATTGGGTGCAGTGTGACACCTGTCACTCAGAGTGGGGGCGTGTCTCACTGTAACCAATCATAGGCGCTGG
The DNA here is from genome assembly GCF_048569485.1 of Anomaloglossus baeobatrachus. NCBI lineage: Eukaryota > Metazoa > Chordata > Amphibia > Anura > Aromobatidae > Anomaloglossus > Anomaloglossus baeobatrachus. Next base: position 49,686,220 of record NC_134358.1, read on the forward strand.
TGGGCGGGGAAAGCAGGGAATACGAAATTGTTTAATGGGCGGCCGGCTTTTTCAAAACAGTAAAAGCCGCCGGAGCAGTGAGAAAGCCGTGCAGCGCCGGGGATCGGGGATTGGTGAGTATATGAGAGAGGGCTGGTAACTTCAGTTACTCAGGAGATTAGCGGTCACCGGTGAGTCTTCACTGGTGACCGCTAATCAGGACGCGACACAGACAGAGCCGCAGCATCACAATGAAGTCGGGTGAAGTTCACCCGAGTTCATTCTGACCGTGCGGCTCTGTCTGTGTCTGCTGTCATCTGCCATTCAGCTCTGCTACATGGCTGTCTGTGTCTGCTGTTAGCGGCCATGTAGCAGAGCTGAATGGCAGATGACATAGTAAAAACGCATCCCTACACATTACACACGCTTGGCAAGTCAATAAATAAAAAAAAAAAAAAGGTGCCCAATGCATACGTCACAGAACACATGATCTAAAGGATCGCACACACAATTGACCAATTTAACATAGACTACTAACGCTCGTGTGACAGCAAATGAACGACCAACGTGAAATCTCATAGATCCCGTATGCAACCTGGGCGTGTCACATCGCAAATGCGATTGTACAACTAATTGCAACGTGTAAAGTGGGCTTTAGGCATGTCATGCACTTTGAAAATCATGTAAAAAACAGCGAGGGGACTCCATCCACAGTCTCCCTTGTTTCCACTAATTGGGCCACACACACCCCACTTGAATGTCATCAGTTGACCCCCCTTTTGAAAATGAAAAAGATGCGTTGCATGAAGCACTCTAAAAAATACGCGTGCCTTCCGCCTCCCCTGGCTGACCCAGGGGAAGAAAAGTCCTCTGAGAGCCATGACTTGTTCATCTTGGTTCTTTTAGAAACACAGCGAGGGGACTCCAACCACATTCTCCCTCGTTTCCACTAATTGGGCCACACACACCCCACTTGACTGTCATCAGTTGACCCCCCTTTTGAAAATGAAAAAGATGCGTTGCATGAAGCACTCTAAAAAATACGCGTGCCTTTCGCCTCCCCTGGCTGACCCAGGGGAAGAAAAGTCCTCTGAGAGCCACGACTTGTTCATCTTGGTTCTTTTAGAAACACAGCGAGGGGACTCCAACCACAGTCTCCCTCGTTTCCACTAATTGGGCCACACACACCCCACTTGACTGTCATCAGTTGACCCCCCTTTTAAAAATGAAAAAGATGCTTTGCATGAAGCACTCTCAAATATACGCATGCCTTTCGCCTCCCCTGGCTGACCCAGGGGAAGAAAAGTCCTCTGAGAGCCATGACTTGTTCATCTTGGTTCTTTTAAAAACACAGCGAGGGGACTCCAACCACAGTCTCCCTCGTTTCCACTAATTGGGCCACACACACCCCACTTGATTGTCATCAGTTGACCCCCCTTTTGAAAATGAAAAAGATGCTTTTCATGAAGCACTCTGAAAAATACGCGTGCCTTTCGCCTCCCCTGGCTGACCCAGGGGAAGAAAAGTTTTCTGAGAGCCATGACTTGTTCATCTTGGTTCTTTTAGAAACACAGTGAGGGGACTCCAACCACAGTCTCCCTCGTTTCCACTAATTGGGCCACACACCCCACTTGACTGTCATCAGTTGACCCCCCTTTTGAAAATGAAAAAGATGCTTTGCATGAAGCACTCTCAAAAATACGCGTGCCTTTCGCCTCACCTGGCTGACACAGGGGAAGAAAAGTCCTCTGAGAGCCATGACTTGTTCATTTTTGTTCTTTTAGAAACACAGCGAGGGGACTCCAACCACAGTCTCCCTCGTTTCCACTAATTGGGCCACACACCCCACTTGACTGTCATCAGTTGACCCCCCTTTTGAAAATGAAAAAGATGCTTTGCATGAAGCACTCTCAAAAATACGCGTGCCTTTCGCCTCACCTGGCTGACACAGGGGAAGAAAAGTCCTCTGAGAGCCATGACTTGTTCATTTTTGTTCTTTTAGAAACACAGCGAGGGGACTCCAACCACAGTCTCCCTCGTTTCCACTAATTGGGCCACACACACCCCACTTATGTAGAAGATAGATAAAAGCGGTCCTTTGAGCGCTAATAGATCTATTATCTCAGATTCTCTTTGTGAATAATTATGCTTTATTTGTGACAATTAGATTAAAATAAAGCTCTTGTTATCACAACGCGTTTCAGCAAGATAAACTTGCCATCATGCCAGGATGATGGCAAGTTTATCTTGCTGAAACGCGTTGTGATAACAAGAGCTTTATTTTAATCTAATTGTCACAAATTAAGCATAATTATTCACAAAGAGTATCTGAGATAATAGATCTATTAGCGCTCAAAGGACCGGTTTTATCTATCTTCTACATGCCTTCACTCCCTTAAGGGATTCCGGCTTAGGGGTGCTTCACACACAGCGAGCTCGCTGCCGAGATCGCTGCTGAGTCACGCTTTTTGTGACGCAGCAGTGACCTCATTAGCGATCTCGCTGTGTGTGACAATGAGCAGCGATCTGGCCCCTGCTGCGAGATCGCTGCTCGTTACACACAGCCCTGGTTCGTTTTCTTCAAAGCCGCTCTCCTGCTGTGACACACAGATCGCTGTGTGTGACAGCAGGAGAGCGACAAATGAAGCGAGCAGGGAGCAGGAGCCGGCGTCTGACAGCTGAGGTAAGCTGTATCCAAGATAAACATCGGGTAACCAAGGTGGTTACCCGATATTTACCTTAGTTACCAGCCTCCGCAGCTCTCACGCTGCCTGTGCTGCCGGCTCCGGCTCTCTGCACATGTAGCTGCTGTACACATCGGGTTAATTAACCCGATGTGTACAGCAGCTAGGAGAGCAAGGAGCCAGCGCTCAGTGTGCGCGGCTCCCTGCTCTCTGCACATGTAGCTGCATTACACATCGGGTTAATTAACCCGATGTGTACAGCAGCTAGGAGAGCAAGGAGCCAGCGCTCAGTGTGCGCGGCTCCCTGCTCCCTGCTCACACTGGTAACTAATGTAAACATCGGGTAACCATACCCGATGTTTACCTTAGTTACCAGTCTCCGCAGCTTCCAGACGGCGGCTCCGTGCAAGCGCAACGTCGCTTGCACGTCGCTGCTGGCTGGGGGCTGGTCACTGGTCGCTGGTGAGATCTGCCTGTTTGACAGCTCACCGGCGACCATGTAGCGATGCAGCAGCGATCCTGACCAGGTCAGATCGCTGGTCGGATCGCTGCTGCATCGCTAAGTGTGAAGGTACCCTTAGAGCTGCTGAAAGCAATAGATCTTAATCCTCCCAAATAACCCTAGAGGGAAGACAAATGGCCGCAATTAGTTCCAGGATCCTTTGAGTCGGGGAACTAGGAACCAGGAGCGGTCATCTCCCCAGGTTCACTCAGCCTAACATCGGATAACACCAGCCGAGATAACCCACCATCCTCCAGAGGAATTATATGACATCACCGAGGTTGTGCGAGGGCGCACAACTTAATCAGGTGAGCAGTTTATAATACGCTGTAACAAACTTTGTCCCACGGGTGCTTCTCATATGCGCTATCTTTATTTTCAGTGACACACACCCCACTTGACTGTCATCAGTTGACCCCCCTTTTGAAAATGAAAAAGGTGCTTTGCATGAAGCACTCTCAAAAATACGCGTGCCTTTCGCCTCCCCTGGATGATTCAGGGGAAGAAAAGTTCTCTGAGAGCCATGTCCACATTGTCAGTGGACAGACGCGTGTGCTTATCTGTCAGCAGACTCCCAGCAGCACTGAAGACAGGTTCCGAGAGAACGCTGGCTGCAGGACACGACAAGATCCCCAAGGCGTACGTGGCGAGCTCAGGCAATTTATCCAGATTGGAAGCCTAAAATGAGCAAGGATCAAGATGCACAGTAATGGCATTGATGTTCCCTTGCATATACTCATATATCTGTGTCTCGTCCTCTTTTTCCTCGTAACGCTGTTTTGTTTTCGCATGAGAATTTGTTCTTGTCACTTTCCCATGTGTTTGTGTTGTGTTGTGAGTTGTTTGTCACCTTTTGGACACCTTTGGGGGTGTTTTCTAGGTGTTTTTATGTGTTTGTGATTGCCTCCCATTGTTTCCTATGCGGTTCGAGTGGTTCGCCGAACCGAACTCGAACAAGACCTCCGTTCGGTGAACCGCACTCAAGCCGAACCGCGGCCGGTTCGCTCATCTCTACTAGTTATACAAAATACAGAAAAAAAGAAAGAAGAAAGTGAGATAATTAAAAATTGACAAGTGTGGTTACATCAGATAATATGCACATATTACTGTACATGGAAGGTAAATGCAAAAAAGAAAACGTAATGTTATTATGATTAGCGTTATAGGATGTGCATCCTTATGGCAATAGTCGTAATGTTACATAAAATAAATATCTCCCAAACATGATTAGTCAATGAAGCATATACCATGTAGTTGGGTATGTAGTCGAGGTAACCATACAAACATACCTATTGGTATAGAAAATATTTCACAAGGAGCACCGAAAGGTAATGACTCTCAGAAAAATCATGGGGTTTCTGAAGAAAAAAGCATCATATTAGTATATATATATATATATATATATATATATATGAAAAATAATGCCCTCGCTGTGGGCAGTGAACATCCTCTTCCTGAAGGGGAAGGGACGTTCGGCGTCACAGCGACGTCACACGGCAGCCATCCAATTGAAGCGGAGGGGCGGAGATGAGCGCGTGGAATATCCCGCCCACCTCTTTCCTTCCTTTCGCATTGGCGATGGACGGAGGTAAGGAGATGTTCGTCGCTCCTGCGGTGTCACACACAGAGATGTGTGCTGCCGCAGGAACGAGGAACAACATCACTAATTACCAGAGAACGATTTTTGGTTTTGGAGCGACCTCTCCAAAACCAACGATTTTACCTCTTTTGCAATCGTTTTAGGTCTCACAGAGGTGTTAGATGCTGCGATGTCGCTAACGAGGCCGGATGTGCGTCACAAACACCGTGACCCCGACGATATCTCGTTAGCAATATCGTAGCGTGTAAAGCACCCTTTAGATTATATAGAGTCATTACACACAGAGGGATCCATTTCTCGTGTTTATTATACATTATATAGAGTCATTACACACAGAAGGATCTATTTCACGTGTTTATTATATAGAGTCATTACACACAGAGGGATCTATTTCACATGTTTATTATATATTATATAGAGTCATTACACACAGAAGGATCTATTTCTCTTGTTTATTATACATTATATAGAGTCATTACACACAGAGGGATCTATTTCTCGTGTTTATTATATATTATATAGAGTCATTACACACAGAGGGATCTATTTCACGTGTTTATTATATAGAGTCATTACACACAGAGGGATCTATTTCACATGTTTATTATATATTATATAGAGTCATTACACACAGAAGGATCTATTTCTCGTGTTTATTATACATTATATAGAGTCATTACACACAGAGGGATCTATTTCTCGTGTTTATTATATATTATATAGAGTCATTACACACAGAAGGATCTATTTCACGTTTATTATATTGAGTCATTACACACGGAGGGATCTGTGACGCCCTGGCCGGGCCAGGTAGTCACAAATAGGGCCCCGCATTACACCAGTCCCTCACCAGGTAACACACAGCCGACCATGTACGCCCTAGTCACCTCCCTCAGGGCTGATGGGCACACCAGGGGGCGGAACCAGGTGGTTGGAAGACGCCCACCGAGGAGTCCTGATAGCCTGAGGCAGGAGAAAGTACAGTTGAGTAAAGAGAGCAGTTTGAGAGTTCAAGGAGAGTGGAGGTCGGGCCTGTTTGTGGCAGGCCTGAGGCAAACTGACAGGTGCCAGGGTCGGAGCCCTGGTGCCTTAGCCTAGGAGGCAGACAGTGGTCTCGTCTGCAGGAGCCGGGAAGACGGCTAGGTGGAACCGTGGTAGACTGGGGCAGGGTGGTGTCCCGCCGGTACCGACCCGGGGAACCGACCCGGAAACCGGAGCACAAAGGGGGTACTCAGACCATGAAGCTAGGTCCAGAAGCGACTGGGGACTAGTTAATTAACTGATTGAGGCCAGGATTTTAGGTCCTGGCCCACCCAAAGTCCCGAAAGAAGACAACAGCCCACCGAGGGGGATAAAAGGCCACCGCCAAGGCTCAGAGATCCCACGGCCCAGCGTCTGTGGGCAAGGGCTCCCTAGGCCGTCACAAACCGGGAGCGGACTCCTGAAGTTGCAGGCTCAGGTAGTCCAACGGTCACACAGGTGCGGGAGAAGACAGAGACCACCAGCCGGGTGGGGGACCAGAACGCAGCCAGCTGTGGGCACCGACCACCATCATTTTGGTTTACCAGAGACTCATGTGTTTCCTTCAATAGTGAGTACACCAGCACCCTGCGGTCGCCCATCTCCCTGCACCAACGCCCACCGGGTCCCGGGGCCACCATTCCTGCCCACGGAGGGGTTAACAACTTGCTGCACAACATCTCCCCCGGGTGCCCCGTCAGAACAGCGGTGGTGTCCAACCTCACCACACACCATGGGTGGCGTCACAAACTCTAATACGGCCCAGCCGTACATATACGTCCAACCCCCCACCTTTTCGTTCGGGGTGTGCGCAGGACCCCTGGGTCCGGAGACCCTCGAGCCACCACCCCTGAAGGTCTGGACCCGAGCAGCGGCGGCTGCTGGTCACGGGGGCGGCACAGATCTATTTCACATGTTTATTACCGTATTTTTCGGACTATAAGACGCACTTTTTTCCTCCAAATGTTGGGAGGAAAGTGGGGGGTATGTCTTATAGTCTGAAAGTAGAGCATGGCTGCAGGGAATGAGGGTGCTGCAGTGGAGCGGGTTATCGGTGACATGAGCAGGCTGCATGCATCCTCCCGCCCATCATCTCTCCACGCTGAAGCCGACGCTGACAGGTGGGCAGGATGATGGGCGGGGGGTGCGCACATAATAAACATCCGGCAACTACAGCCTGGAGTGATCATGTGTGGCTGTATTCACTGCTCCCCGCGCATCATTATCAGCACAGGGGGCAGTGAATAAGTACGGTATCCTCACCGGTCGTTCCCTGTAGCATCGTGATGTCCTCCTGCCTGCCGGCCCGCTGATGTGTATGACGTCATCCCTGTGCACACGGCTCCACACACATCAGCGGGCCGGCAGACAGGAGGACATCGTGATGCTGCAGGGAACGGTGACCGGCTCCACACAGGTCAGCGGCGCTGCTGCTGACACAGACAGGAGGACGAGCGATGCTGCTGGAGTGAGGAAAGGTGAGTATAAATGTTTTTTTTTTTCTGTGCCACAGGATGCAGACCATATAGCAAGATGGGGTATATAGCAGGATGGGGTATATAGCAGGATGTGGGTATATAGTAGGATGGGGGTATTTATCAGGATGGGGGTATATGGCAGGATGGGGGTATATAGCAAGATGGGGGTATATTATGAGCAGGATGGGGTATTTATCAGGATGGTGGTATATAGTAGGATGGGGGTATTTATCAGGATGGGGGTATTTATAAAGATTGGGGTATATAGCAGGATGGGGGTACTTAGCAGGATGGGGGTATATAGCAAAATGGGGGCTATTACAGGATGGGGGTATATAGCAGGATGGGGGCTATACCAGTATGGGGGTATTTATCAGGATGGGGGTATTAATCAGGATGACGGTATTTATCAGGATGGGGGCTATACCAGGATGAGGGACATATATACAAAGATGGGGATCATATACAAGGCAGGAGGATCATTACCAGGATGGGGTACCTAAGTAGAGATATTGGGGACATTACCCCCATAACAGTGTCAGCAGCAGATCCTCACTCTATAACAGTGTGTCAGTCTCTGTCTGTGTGTCGCTGTCTGTCTGTCTCTCTGTCTGTCTCCTTTTTTTGTATGTGTCTATATCGCTGTCTGACTATTTCTATCTCTGTCTGTATTTGTATCAGCCTATCGGTCTCCATCTCTGTGTCTGTCTGTCTTTATCACTGTGTCTGTCTCTATGTTTGTGTCTGTCTGTCTCTTTCTCCATCTGTCTCTTTCCCCGTCTGTCTCTTTCCCCGTCTGTCTCTTTCCCCATCTGTCTCTTTCCAGGGCTGTCTCTTTCCAGGCCTGTCTCTTTCCCCATCTGTCTGTCTCTTTCCCCATCTGTCTCTGTCTGTGTCTGTCTGTCTGTCTTTTTCTGTCTCTCTCTATCTATCCATCTCTCCACCGATATCATATAACCTCACGAATAAGCTTCAACTAACAGTTTACTTTGTTCCTATAGCAACCACTGACAGTTGCTATAAATAACCTATAGCTCCCACCTCCATTCAGTTTAATGGCGGCAGGATTTTAGAGACTAACTGTAAAGCATGGGGTTAAATTTTTCTGTCAAAACATAGTCTACGATGCTCCCTGGGTCACATGAGGCGTCTGTGCAAAATTTCGTGATTGTAAATGCGACGGTGCGGATTCCTTTAGCGGACATACATACATACACACATACACACACACTCACATACACTCAGCTTAATATATTAGACTAGCTGTACTACCAGCCTTCACCCGGGTTAATAACTGTTGTTAACAAAACAGAATGTATTAACAAAAATGTATTCTGCACACAAAAACCACAAAACAAAATAGATAGAAATGTAATTATTAAAAGCCAAAAACTAAGCTAATAGAAGCATTTCACAATGTATATATTTCAACACAACAGATATTCCACACAGATTTAACAAAATTGGCCAAGTAATGTGCTCCGTCTGTCTCTTTCCAGGTCTGTCTCTTTCCAGATCTGTCTCTTTCCCCGTCTGTCTCTTTCCCCGTCTGTCTCCTTCCCCGTCTGTCTCCTTCCCCGTCTGTCTTTTTCCCCGTCTGTCTCTTTTTTTGTCTGTCTCTATCTCTGTTTCTTTCCCCATCTGTCTCTTTCTAGGTCTGTATCTTTCCCAAGTCTGTCTCTTTCCCCATCTGTCTCCCCATCTCTTTGTCTGTGTCTTTTCCTGTGTGTCTCTTTCCCTGTTTCTCTTTTTCTCTGTCTCTTTACCCATCTGTCTTTATCAAGGTCTGTGTCTTTCCCCATATATCTTTGTCTGTCTCTCTGGCTGTCTCCTCCATCCCTGTCTGCCTGTCTCTGTCCCTGTCTGCATGTCTGTCTGTCTCTTTCCCCATCTGTCTCTTTCTAGGTCTGTATCTTTCCCAAGTCTGTCTCTTTCCCCATCTGTCTCCCCATCTCTTTGTCTGTGTCTTTTCCTGTGTGTCTCTTTCCCTGTTTCTCTTTTTCTCTGTCTCTTTACCCATCTGTCTTTATCAAGGTCTGTGTCTTTCCCCATATATCTTTGTCTGTCTCTCTGGCTGTCTCCTCCATCCCTGTCTGCCTGTCTCTGTCCCTGTCTGCATGTCTGTCTGTCTCTTTCCCCATCTGTCTCTTTCTAGGTCTGTCTCTTTCCCCGTCTGTCTCTGTCTGTCTTTTTCCCCGTCTGTCTCTGTCGCTTTCACCGTTTGTCTCTGTCTGTCTCTTTCCCTGTCTGTCTCTATCTCTGTCTCTTTCCCTGTCTGTCTCTGTCTGTCTCTCTCTGTCTCTCTCTATCCGTCTCTCCACTGACTTCTTATTACCTCACAAATAAGCTTCATATACTATGAATGTCTTTTGTTCCTATAGCAACCACTCACAGCTCCTACTAATAACCTGTAGTTCCAGGCTCAATTTACTTTAATGAAGGCATGTTTTTTGGAGAGTAACGCACGGGGTTAAATTTTCCTGTCAAAACATATTCTACGGCGTTCCCTGGGTCACATGAGGTGTCTGTGTAAAATTTTGTTAAAGGCCTGCTTGTGCCCATTGCTTCACCACCCCGGGGCTCATGCCCTTTGTCAAGTGTGGGGTAAACAGGAAAGGAGTCAACAGGGAGGACTGCGCCGCCAGCTGAAACCTCATCCTACACTGCCGCCACAGTTCTTTTATAAATGCCATCGGGCCCAGGAGGTCTCTGGCGGGAGTTTCACTAGGGCAACCCCAGATTAGGGAACCTGGGTGAAAAGGTGCCATCCAGAACTTCTCTATCTCTGTCCATTTGTTATAAGCTGGCAAGGTTGTCCATGAGGTCAAGGTCCGCAAATGGGAAGCATAATAATAGAGTATAAGGTTCGGACACGACAGGCCTCCCCTTGTACGAGGTGCGCATTCATGGCGTGCGGATTCCCTGCAATATTTAGGAGTTCAAATAACCCCCAGCTATAAAACAATATATCAGGCAAATTTCCCACCCCTGATTCGAGACGTTGAAAATAGTTTAAAGAAGTGGTCATCCCTACAGATCTCTTTTCTGGGTAAAATAGCCACAATTAATAAAGTTTTGTTTTAATGACCATAGTTTAGCTTCTGGAATATTGAGGGGGAAGGCCTCTGTTTTATCTGAGTTGAGTTTATATCCCGAGAGCTTAGCATACTGGGCTAGAACTGCATGTAAGTTTGGTAGGGAGATGACCGGGTTAGTCAGGGACAGCAAGACATCGTCCGCAAAAAGGGCCACCTTGAAGGATTTTTCCCGAACCTTAACCCCCGTAATATCTGGATTAAGTCGGATTTGAGCTGCTAGTGGCTCAATGCTAAGTACATATAGCAGGGGGGAGAGCGGGCATCCCTGCCTAGTTCTGTTTCGGATAGAGAGGGATTCTGAGTGGGCATGGGGGAGGCGAATTGTCGCCCCTGGGGATGAATATAACCCTCTTAATGCAGAGACAAATGGCCCCCACAGTCCGAAATGGCCCAACACAGAAAACATGAAGGACCAGTCCAACCTGTCTAAACCCAGGAGAAGCGCCTCCACCCCCTCTCTGTTCACCACCTCCACCAGGTCCAGAGTCCTACGGGTGTTGTCTCCCGCCTGACGGTAACGCACAAACCCCGCCTGGTCTTTGTGGACCAGGTGTGGGAGCCAATTATTTAGACGTTCAGCCAGTAGTTTAGTGAATATTTTAAGATCGGAGTTTAAGAGGCTAATCGGGCGGTAGCTCGCACACTCCATTGGGTCCTTACCTGCTTTGGGAATAATAGTTATATAGGAGTGCAGAAATGTACATGGGATATCTGCACCCTCCATGAAAAGGTTGAAGAGATGCGTCAAATGAGGAGACAGCTCTTCAACAAAAGTCTTATAGTATAGGTAAGTAAACCCATCAGGGCCCGGAGCTTTATGGCCCGGCAAGTCTTTAATGATTTGGTGTATCTCATCTGGCAATATTTCCCGATTAAGTTCTTCCAATGCCTCTTGGGATAACTTTGGGAGGTGACAGGTGGTCAAATAGTCATTTACCATTTGTGTTCTGTCTGGCCGGGACATCGGGGATGACGGGGGATAGAGTACAAAGAGGTATAGTATGCATGAAACAGTTGGGCTATTTGTGTGGGGTCATAATGCGGGATACCTGAGGTGTCTTTTATAGCACAGGGGGCGGAAGCTATCGTTTGGTCTCTAAGCTTTCTGGCTAGTATCGTGTGCGATTTATTTCCGTATTCATAGTATCTCTGGCGGGAGTACCGGAGAAGTTTTTTTATGTGCCCATGCGCAATCTCTTTTAATTTTGATTTCAAATCTATCACTTCTTTCAAGCGAGTCTTAGTAGGATGGGCACAGAGATGCCCCTCTGCTGTCCGTAGATCCTTGTCATATTGGCGATAAAGTTGTTGAGAGTCCTTTTTAAGCTTAGAGGAAAGGGCTATGCACTCACCCCTTATGACTGCCTTATGGGCTTCCCATATCATCGGGAAAGATGGAAGGGACTGAGAGTTTTCCACAAAGTAATTCCGTATGGCCTGGCAAAGGGACTCTCGAGAGGAAGTGTTAGTTAATAAGGATTCATTAAGTCACCAGTGGGTTCGTTTTAGTGGGGCGGTCGCTAGGTCCAGAGAGACGAATATGGGGGCATGGTCCGACCAGGTGATACTATCAATCTGCGCCTGTTGAAGTGTTCTGAGTGTGGGGATGTTGCCGAAGAAATAGTCTATTCGACTATGCGAATTATGAGGGTGTGAGTAGAAGGTGTATTGTTTTGCTGTTGGGTTGTCTATTCTCCAGAGATCATACAATTGGTGCCTGCGGATCAATCTGCGGAACCCGTTAGATAGTTGTGATGATCTATGTGAGCCCGGAGGATGTGAGGGTGCAAGCAATCTGTCTGCTGTCTCCGAAAACACAATATTAAAGTCCCCCCCCTATAATGTGCATGGCCCCACGATCCGATGGAAGGCGTGACAGGACAGAGGAAACAAATCTGGTTTGATTAATGTTGGGAGCATAGAGGTTACATAGAATTAGACGCCTCCCATTCAAGGTACCCTGGACTATCAGGAAGCGGCCGGAAGGATCTGCCTCCCACTTACTCACATGAAATGGGCAAGTGTGAGAGATCAATATGGCCACCCCTGCTTTCTTCTTTGTGTTTGTGGCTGAGAAGGATTGAGGAAACCAGTGGCGGGCGAAGTTAACTTAACACTTTAAATTGACTTCTTTCCCCCTTACAACTGACATGTACTCTGTACTCAGAAAAGGCTTGAATTTTTGCCTTCCTGAAGAGTTCAATCTTACAGATTTTCGTATAGACCTATATAAGGGTTGCAGGAAACTACACCTAAAAAAAGTATTACAGCACTCAGAAAAAGAGTGTTCAATCAGGAGCTATAGGTGAGCAACAATGTAGTGTTGGCCCCCTTGGCTTCTTCGGAGGCTAGGGGAGCACACCCTCCCTGGAACAGGACGTACGCTTACTTCTTAGCCTAAATAACCCAGACCTTACCCTGACTGATTTATTGGACGACATTGACCCTGACTGTACTGTATCTACCCCTTTTAAAAAAGGTTTAAAATCTACTTTTTCCCTCCACTGACTCCAGGTAACAGTGTGGATTTATTCCAGGAATTAGTGACCAGAGACCTGGAAGCCCTTAAATATATACCATCTGTAAAAAACTTGTCTAATAGCGAATCTAAGGCGCTTAGGTTGTTGCAGAATAATCGTGATTTAATTCATAATTCATTATAATCAGAAGGGCTGATAAGGGCGGTGCGGTGGTTCTGCTGTCAAAAAAATCCTATCAAGTGGAGTCTGAAAGACAGCTAAATAATGCCAATGTGTATAGGAAATTACCCAGTGATCCTACTTGGACTTATGTGAAGCAATTAAGAAGCTTCCTATTCAAATGGGTGAATAACAATATCTTAACAAAAAATACTACTGAAAAGCTTTTGCCAATTTTTCCACAAAAAAGCACACTGGTATTATTTACCTAAAATACATAAGAGCTTGTCCTCCCCCCCGGCCGCCCCATAGTCTCGGCGATGGGATCCCTGACTGAACCCCTTTCCCAGTATCTTGAATGGTTGCTGAAGCCTGTGTCTAAAATGATTCCCTCTTACATAAGAGAAACGGGTGATTTTATGGAAATGCTAAATAATTTTCAATAGCAGGACGGGTTCCAACTGGTTTCGCTGGACATTGAGAGTCTGTACACCCGGATCCCTCAAGATCTGGGTGTGCAGACTGTCAAAGAAGTCCTGATAAAATTTGGGCAGGATCCTTCCCTGGTGGCATTTGTGGCAGAAGCATTTGACTTCGTATTGAGTCATAATGCTTTTACCTTTGGAGAACAATGGTATTTGCAGTGCGGGGGTACTGCAATGGGTACCCCCGCAGCTTGCATTTTTGCAAACCTTTACCTAGCAGCTTTAGAGGATAAACTAATATATAGTCTTGGTAATCCATTCCTTAGACATATAAAGATGTACGCAAGATATGTGGATGATGTATTTCTGGTATGGGATGGTACAGAATCAGAGTTTGAGCGGTTTGTCACTTATCTGAATACCACTAATGCTTTTAATATGCTATTCACTAGTCAGTTTGGCGGCCAGGAACTTGTTTTCCTGGACGTTAAACTGACAGTGAATGACGGGACCATCCTTAGGGAGGTCCACAGAAAACCTACAGCCGTTAATAATTTGCTGCATTTTAATAGCGCTCATCCTTCCCATACCAGAACCTCTCTCCCATATAGTCAGCTCTTGCGTTTAAAATGTATTAAATAATGATCCTCGCAAATTTGAAGAGCAAGCCTCTGATTTAAAGGCACGCTTACTTGAACGAGGTTATCCCTCTAGGATCATAGAAGCTGCTTTAGACAGGACTGCGATGGCGACGAATGATCATGATAGACTTCGAAAAAATTTTTGGGGAAAAATGCCGCATAATGCCGCCGGGGATAGATACACCTTCAATTTCAAATACAATTCTATGTTTGACATTGTGAGATCCAGCATAAAGAGACACTGGCATTTGTTGAAAAACGATAAAGACCTTAGAGACCTGGTTAACCCCTTCAGCCCCTGGGCACTTTCCGTTTTTGCGTTTTTGTTTTTTGCTCCCCTTCTTCCGAGAGGCGTAACTTTTTTATTTTTCCATCAATCTTGCCATATGAGGGCTTGTTTTTTGCGGGACGAGTTGTACTTTTAAATGAAACCATAAGTTTTACCATATAGTGTACTGGAAAACGGCAAAAAAATTCCAAGTGCGGAAAAATTGCAAAAAAAATGGGATTGTACAATAGTTTTTGGGATATTTTATTCACCGTGTTCACTATATGGTAAAACTGATGTGTGGGTATGATGCCTCAGGTCGGTGCGAGTTTGTAGACACCAAAACATGTATAGGTTTACTTGTATCTAAGGGGTTAAAAAAAATTCACAAGCTTGTCCAAAAAACGTGGCGCACCATTTTGCGCCATTTTCCAAAACCCGTAGCGTTCTCATTTTTCAGGATCTGAGGCTCAGTGATGGCTTATTTTTTGCGTCTCGACCTGACGTTCTTAACGGTACCATTTTTGCGCAGATGCTACGTTTTGATCGCCTGTTATTGCATTTTGCGCAAAATTTGCGGCGACCAAAAAACGTAATTTTGGCGTTTGGAATTTTTTTGTCGCTACGCCGTTTACTGATCAGATTCATTGATTTTATATTTTGATAGATCGGGCATTTCTGAACGTGGCGATACCAAATATGTGTGTATTTTTTATTTTTTTAACCCTTTAATTTTCAATGGGGTGAAAGGGGGGTTATTTGAACTTTCAGGTTTTTTTATTTTTTTTTAATTTTTTAAAACTTTTTTTTTTACTTTTTTTTTATTTTACTAGTCCCCCTAGGGGGCTATTGCGATCAGCAATCCGATCGCTTTGCACTATCTGCAGATCTCAGCTACAGAGCTGAGAACTGCAGATTTGCTGCTTCACTTTCAATGCCGGCTGTATTCCGGCATTGAGAGGAAGTGACTCATGTTAGCTACAGGCGTCATCACATGACCCTGTGCTACCATGGCAACCGCCGAAAGTCACGTGATCATGTCACGTGACTTCCGGTGGGGGCGGGGTAAGTCACTGTCATGGCGGCGTCCATATACATATCGCTGCCAAGACTTTGGCAGCGAAATGTAAAGGGTTAATGGCCGCGGGTGGAAGCGATTCCACCCGCGGCTAGCAGGCACACATATCAGCTGTTGATAACAGCTGATATGTGCGCCGATCGCCGCCGCCTGCCGGCGGCAGGGGGCGGGGCTTACCGGCACACGATCCATGACGTATCTAGTACGTCATGGGTCGTTAAGGGGTTAAAGAGGGTCCCTTGGTATCTTACAGAAGAGGCCATAATTTAGGCGACCTTTTGGTAAAAAATAGATTCGTGCCCACAAAGGAAAAGACATGGTTAGACAAGAAAAAAATTAAGGGTAATTTTAGATGTGGGAATTGTCCTTTCTGTTCGGCCCATAAAACGGGGGATGTAATAAAAGTGGGGTGTGAGTACCTCAGGGTTAATGATTTCATATCGTGCAAGTCCACTTATATAGTGTATGCATTATTTTGCCCCTGCAATTTTTATTACATTGGAAAAACTATCCGGCCCCTTTCCATCCGTTTTAGGGAACATTGCAAATCCTTAATATCAGGGATAGGTTCAGCAAGACTTATTAAACACATGCAGGAATGCCATAATAGTAATTCCAATCTACTTTCTTTTGCTGGTCTGTTTAAAGTAAATCCTAGCAGCAGAGGCGGCGACACGCACCGCACGCTGTTACAAAAAGAATCCAGATTGATTCTGGATCTAAACGCAATGGGACCGCTAGGTTTGAATGACAGAAACAACTTGTCAGTTTTTCTTTAAAGAAACTTTTTTTTTTTTTTTGACATGTCGACTATATGACATCCTGACTGTGACACCCTTGTTTTGCTAGCACTATCTGATCATGGCGTTGATTAATAGCTACTGTTTTGCATTTTAACATTATTGCATACATTGTCTCTGAAAATTTTTTTTTCACCAATTTAAAATAATTTCTACTGTTTTTGTGCTCGCTGTACTGTACATCAGAATTTTGTTCTGTTCTTGTAGGGATTGTGATTTTGTCCGCCTTTTGTATATTATTGTATTTTGAGAGATATGTGTATTAGACTGTGATATGTTAATACCCTTGAAGTCTTCACCTCCTTTTTGCAGCTACTAATTGTATACTTGCATTTGCATTTTAAATCACTCTGCTAATGCAGTACCCGCACCATTTGTGTTAAAAGGGTGGTGCTGCATGGCAGTTTGCACTGGACCCGTGGAAGCTAAGTTCTAGCGAAACGGCACGCCGTCGTCCGGCGTTGTATGGCTTGTCTCACCCTCCCCACCGCTTGTACCCTCATGTTTCCCCTGCAATAAAGACGGAGTGATATGGTGATCATCTGGAGTGCGACTTTCTTTCTCCTTTGGATTTATCTTGGTCTGCACCGCAAGTCTGCACCATGATCCCCTCCATGGCTCAGCAGGGCTCAAGTAGCTGAACGTGTAGTAACACGCGGAGTAGGTGGTGCACCGGGACTCTTACCTCTTTCATTCTTTGACACATAACTATGTTCAACAGTAAAATAGGAATGTTTGAGTCCGAGATAAGTGTATGGCAGTCAAGACTAACTGTCCACTATCCCAGTACCAGAGTCGACTTATATTTACTCAAAATAGAGTATCACATCAAATATAACCTGCACCATAAACCAAAGTGCGAATAAACTAGTACAACTCTGCCAGTGGGTGGGTGGCAAAACTCCACAAATCAGACACACTGGTCCCAACCTCCCCCCCGGGATTTTCTAAAAGGGAAAAATCACAAAGATATGGAAAGGAATATACCCATTAGGAAGAAGTGAGATCTATAGGTAACCGTAAGGCCACGTGAGAGCATATCAAGTGGGTTCTTCTTCTCTCGCGTTCCTGGAACGTCGCTTTCGTGATACAGTGGCCGACTGCCAGGTTTGAGGAAGCGGCGGAATCTGTTGGGGCATAGTCCAGTCTGGTAGATCTGGCACAGGGAGGTCAAAGACCTTGCAGAAAGGCTCAAGATCTGTGGGGATCCGGAGGCTATCAGCATCTCTCCTCGCCGCACGGTAAGGCTAAACGGGAACCCCCATCTGTAAATAATATTGTTGTCCTTCAGGGACGACAGTAGTGCGCGAAGAGCCTTCCGTTGCTGTAGTGTTATCCATGAGAGATCTTGAAATAGCTGTATTTTGGTGCCACGGTACATCACTTGTTTTGGCGGTCGCGCTTTGAACATTATTTCTTCTTTAAGTTGGAAATCAATGATATGGCAGATAATATCTCTCGGGTTCCCCTTCAAATTTTTAGGGCGTAAGGCCCTGTGCGCTCTGTCCATGGGAATTGGGTTGTTAGGAGGCCGCTGCAGAAGCGAGTTGAATATGGTCTGCAAAATTGTTATAACGTCCTCCTTCGCTTGAGACTCGGGTACGCCCCTGACCCGTATATTATGGCGCCTGCCTCTGTTGTCTAGGTCTTCAATATGACGCTGTAGCTCCCTTATGACGTCTGCTTGAGAGGAAGTTTGGGACTGGAGATGGCGGATGGTGGTTCTAGCTTCATTATGGTCATTCTCCAGCTGGTTTATTCTCTTAAGAGATGGAAACGATGTCCTGCCGGACCGCCGCTATTTCAGATCTGCAAGCATTTTTAACCTCAGAAATTAGTGTTTGAAAATCTGACTTGGTAGGGAGCTGCCGTACATGCTCCCACCACTCTGCAGGGACACACATAGGCTGAGCAATAGAAGGGCTGGCTGCCGGACACTCCTGGGCCCCCCTCCCGATATCATCCATGCCCAGAGGGTCAGAGGGTGATCCATGAGCCTTTTTCTGTTGGTCTGGGGAACCTGAGGCCTGTAGCCCCTGATCCCTGGTTAACTTGTGGGTTCTTTGGGGCCAGGGGGTGAGAGTCTCATTCTGAAGCATTGGTGGTTCCAGAGGGAAAGAAAGGGACTCATTCCCATTTGTTATATTACTGTCCCATGGGGGCTGGGGGACTCCAGCAAGCTGTAAGGCCTTTTTTCTGGCCCTCAGAGCCTCCCTATCTTCCTCCATTTGGGTTCCTGGTTCCACAGAGGCACCGCTCTCCAATCCCTGCCCTCCAGCAGCCCACTCCATGCTGCTTGCTCCCTTCAGCCCAGCATCCCTGTGTGCCACCGGGCTCCAGCCGCCGCTGCGTTCTAATACCTCCAGGGGGGAGGGGCGGCATCTTTATCCCTGTCTCCTCTTGGCTGTCTGGGCTCATTGCTAGGGAGAGTGCTGGCTGCTCACCTTGTCCGGTGGTTCGAGGACGCCCAGGATCATCCAGCTCACCGCCTCCTCGCTCCCTGCTTCCTTGCTCCCACTGGGCTTCAGGTGAGTGACTGCGCGTCTTCTCCATTGCCGCCACCATCTTGTCCACGAGGGGGCCGGCAACCACAGATCTCTGCTTCTCACCGCTCCCTCCTTCCCCGTCGCATGCAGGCGATCCTCGCGTGGTCTCTTCTCCACTCACCGCCGCTGTATTCATCTGGGGAGAGAGATGATGAGTCACCTCTGTTGTCTGTGCGGCCTCCCGTTCTTGCTCCCCCGGCGGCTCCCTTGTCAGGTAGGCGTCCAGGGTGAGCGGCGCTGGGGTCCCAGGATCTTTGGTGTTCTTTGGGGGTTTCTTTTTCCCCATTGTGATTCTTCCAGGCTTATGTATAGGTGCTAAAGTAATCCCGGGTGACGGAGCTCAGTACTCAGGCGTCCTGCTCCATGGAGTTCCGGACACGCCCCCCGTCACTTGTTTTTTAAGTGCAAACAGATGGTATTGTTGAGCTGTCAGACATCGAGAGAACCACCATTGGATGAAGGAAACATTATATCCACGCCTGCACCTTCGTGAAAGATTGGCTGGACTACCTGCAGTTAATGATTGCGTTCCACAAATGGAAAGGAGTGTAGAATGCACAGGTGTTGCACCTTGCTTGGCAGCAAAGGAACAATAACTTAGTATTCCAGACAATTTTAGGATGGCAGAAAAAGTGTCAGCTCTTTGGGCAAATTAAATAGCGTGGCAAAAGTGGGCAGGTGGGTACAGTGGCCGTGTTCTGTGTGTACCAGGAGAGTAAAGCAAGCCTCACTTTCTATCTCTCCTAATGATGGAATGCAGCAAGGAATTCCCTGAGTTTGCTATAAAAAATAGCGTAGCAAAATGTGCATGAGGGTGTAATGCAGAGGTGCTAGAAATAACTTGGCACCAGTGGGACACAAATGGAGTACAACAGCCACTTTTTGGATGCCACTAACTGACAGCATTTTTTGCTATTATTATAGCTTATTAAAAACAGAGCAGGAGGGTGCAGTGCAGAGGTGCTAGAAATAGCTTGGCACCAGTGGGGCACAAATGGAGTACAACAGCCACTTTTTGGATGCCACTAAGTAGCAGCATTTTTTGCTATTATTATAGCTTATTAAAAACAGAGCAGGAGGGGCGTGGCCTGCTTGCTAATGGCACCGGTCACCTAGCTGCTGAGCTCCAGCCACCTCGACTCCTAACCGGCTCACTGCGGCTCACCAGTGGCACCAATCTCTCTGCACACGGGGGGAAAGTGCTGCGGAGGTATCCAGGAACGTGGCATGCCAAGGGGAAAGTCCCAGAAGAAGCCGTCCCCGGTGAAAGTCACAGACTTCTTCTCCAGCACGGGGCGAGGGAAAATGGCGGCGGTGTCCTCCTCCACAGCTTCCTCACGCTCATCCAGGAGGGGATCCACAGCAGGCCCAGACTTGGACACAGATGCTGCAGATATACCGCTTACCAAAGGTACCATGCAGAAACTGCTCAGTGCCCTCCGCCCATCACTGCAGCAGGATTGGAAAGATATGGTGGCTGAGCTGAGGGGAGATATCACTGCCATAGGCAGTCGCACAGCACACATTGAAACTAAAATGGAGGAGCTGACAAAGTCACACAATAGCCTCATTGATGCCAATGCAGCACTGGAGGAACAAGTGCAAAAGCTCCATACCAAGGTCTTGGATTTAGAGGACAGGTCCCGCCGTAACAACATAAGAATCAGAGGAATTCCAGAGGCCATACCAGACAAGGGGCTGCAGAGCTTTCTAGGCTCCTTGCTGCAGGAGCTGCTCCCAGACCTTTCCACAACTGATTTCTTGGTGGACAGAATACACAGAGTCCCTAAGCCTAAATCCCTCAGTGCTGATGTCCCCAGAGGCACTTTAGCTCGCCTGCACTTTTACAAGACCAAAGAAGCCCTGCTGCAAGCCATGAGAAAGAGGCCTCCTCTGTCTGAGCAATTCCGGCACCTGTCCATTTTTCCGGATCTGTCTGCAGGAACCCTGGCAAAAAGGAGGGAATTTGCCCCCTATGCCAAAATTCGCAGGGATGAAGCTATATCCTATAGATGGTGTTTCCCTGTAAAGATCCTGCTTTTACGAGCAGGAACCACCCACGTCTGCCATTCCCCACAGCAATTGGCAAGGCTCCTATCCTCATGGAACATGGCAAATCTCCCGGCCAGATCTCCAAGAGCCACAGGATCATCCCAAAGGGATAAAGTGAATGAAGATTGGTCCGTCGCGTGAGTTAAGTGATATGTTTGAGTCGCGGCTGAGACTTAGTTGCTACTTTTAAAGTCCGCTGGTTCTGTTCTGTTCAACCAGGACCCTGAACCCCCATGGCGGTAAAATTCCACCATACCGCAGGCCCCCTTTTTGGGCTTTTTTCTATGTCAATATTGTTAGTGTTATCTCTTTCCTGCCTAACCTTCCTTTCTCCCCCCGCAGCTCTAGGCAAGAGACTTTTTTTCATGTACAATGGTACTGAACTGTATGTCTATAAATGTTAGGGGCCTGAACTCGCCAGCCAAGAGATCCATGTTTTGGCGGGAAGTGGTTAAATCCAAATGTGACGTGATACGTGATATGTGGTCAAGAGTCTCATCTCCTCCAAGGGGACTCGCACAGGTTAAATAATGCTAAATTTCCTTTCATACTGTTGGCTTGTGGGAAAAAAAAAGGCTGGAGTATTCATTTGTGTAAAAAATACTGTTGCGTTCACACTACATTCACAGCATTTAGACCCTGAAGGTAGATACGCCATTATTAATTGCTCCATAAATGGATCTAAGTATACTATTGCAACCGTTTACGCCCCAAACTCTGGTCAGATCAGCTTTTTGCGGAGGTTTCTTTCCAAGCTTTCATCCGTTACAGAGGGTAAGCAAATAATCTGCGGGGATTTTAACATGTTAATGTCCAGCACTCTGGATTGCTCCAATACTGCTGTAAAGAGGAAGGAAATGAGCACAATAATTTCAGAAAGGCATCTCCATGATATATGGAGATACCAACATGCAAATGAGAGGGACTACACATTCTTCTCACCTCGGTTCACCTCATATAGCAGATTGGACTACTGTCTGGTTGAAAGCTCACTTATTATGGATTGCTCAGAATCAAAAATTGGACTTATAGCTTGGTCGGACCATGCCCCCATATACCTGACAGTCCAGGAGCAAAACCGCGTGCCTGTTTTTACCCGGTGGTGCATGAATGACTCCCTCCTAGCCTGTAGACAAATCTCTGAGGAGTTACATGCCGAACTCGCAGAGTTTTTTAAATTTAATGACAAGGAGGTGACAGAGGAAACGCTATGGTCTGCACACAAGGCCTTTATTAGGGGGTCATTCATCAAAATTGCCACTAGGGAGAAGAAGAGGCGTCAGGCAACTATCAAAGTTGTACTGTCCCACATAGCACTTTTAGAAGCCCACAATAAATCTGCCCCAAACTTGTCGACATCTGACGAACTCAGGAAACTAAGAACACAGCTCCGCCAATTATTGATGGTAGACTATGAGAAAAACTTAAGATCCCTCAAACAGCGGTAGTGTTACGGGGGAACCGGCAGATTAGGACCAGGGGGTATATATCCTAATCGCCAGTCGGGGCCCACCGTGCTCCAGATGACAATGGAGCTGCTGGCACTTGAGGGTTAGGCGGAGACTATAGAGCTGGATGGCTCTGAGATAACCCAGGAACTCTGGGAACCGGTCACGTGTGTAGGAACACGTCAGACCGGACAACAACCCGATTAGCGTTTTGGTGCACCTAGCGCTACACCAACCACGTGTGCAGGAAACACGTCAGGCCGGGTGGTAACCAGGTAGCGTTGACCGGAAGACCGCCACGAAAGCGCTCTCTCGGGCACGTGTGTAGGACACGTCAGGCCGAGCGGTCCTCCGATTAGCGTTTCTGGCCACCTCTCGACTGGCCACGTGTGTGCAGGACACGTCAGGCCAGATGGGTACACCAGTGGCGTTGACCGGGAAGCCGAGGAAAATAAGGAACACCCTGTTAACTCCACAGGGGTCCTGGAGTACGCTGTCCGTGCGCGTAGGGGGCACAACCGGACAGGTGGCGCAGCAGGTGCGTTGTCCGTGTGCGTAGGGGGCACAATCGGACAGGTGGCGCAGCAAGTGCGTGGTCCGTGTGCGTAGGGGGCACAATCAGACAGGTGGCGCAGCAGGTACGTTGTCCGTGTGCGTAGGGGGCACAATCGGACAGGAAGCACAGCAGCCGCAGCCCAATTAACGCCACTGAGCTGCTATAGCAAGACTGGAACGGCAGGAGGGAAGCACGGCGCCTGACCCTGATGTGCCGAGCCACGAATCTTGGCGTGACAGGCACCGTTCGCCTAACCCTACCTACCGCTTCCCAACATAGGCTTATGCCGCAATGAGGCTCTAACATGGAGGTGTGCTCTGACTGAGCAAAAGTGAAGACTGCGCACCTCCATGTTGTCTCCAGCCCCTTTTATAACCTGGGTCCGCCCCAAACCCAGGGTGGAACCACCAAGGTCCAACAGCAGAGTGCCATGTCATCAGTGACGTCACATGCGACCTATCCGGAACCGCCACGTCATTGATGACCTCATGGCAGCCACGCCCCAAACACTTCACCAGTCATCGTCTGACGACCAATACTGAGGTGCCAGATCATAGGGGCGGCCTCTGCGAGCCAGTCCGGAGTTGCCACGTCATCAGGACACCTGACACCCTCTGTCCTATCAGGGCCTGCCACCTCACGGACATGCTCAGTGAGGTCCTTACCGGACCTAGCCTCTGGTGCACTAAGTGCCTGAGCATGCCCAGTAGCCTGAGCAACAGGCTCAGAAAGCAGACTATCAGTTTGAGCATGCTCAGTAGGCACATCCCAGAACTTAGACACAGCACGAAGTCCAAGTACCTGTGCAAAGAGGCTGTTAGGGTTAATTGTGGGAGCATGCTCAGTAGCCTGAACTGAGGACTTAGTCTCAGACATAACACAAACAGGCTGAGCATGCTCACTAGGCAAAACACCGGGCTTAGACTCTGGCTGGGGTAAATCGGCGCACGCATGCGCACTAGCCGCCTCTCCACACTTAGACGTGGTGGAAGGAACACCCAACTGGACGACCCGAGGCACGGCCAAGAACGGCAGCCGGCGCCTGGGCGCAACAGGAACCGCAGCAGGCTGCTTGCGGCTATGGCGACGCCGGTTCGTAACAGTACCCCCCCCTCTAGCGGCCCTCCCACTCGAATGGTCTATAGTCGCCACAGATACCACTGAGCGATGGGCGGAAGATGGAGACATGCAGTGGGAGCTACAAGACTCGCTCCACCGCGTAATCATCCCAGACGACCAGTCGATATGTGGGGAATGTTGCTTCAACCAAGGAATACCCAGCAGAATATCATCTGCACCCTTAGGGAGAACCAGAAATGAAATGGTCTCCCTTTGCCCAGATGACATGGCAAGGGTAATGGGCACTGTCCGCTGGTGAATTACCTTGGGCAACAAGGACCCATCCAATACACGGACTCTCACTGGCCTTGGCATTTGCACCAGTGGGATGGCATGCCGCCGGGCAAAAGAGGAGGAGATGAAACTATCCCCAGCACCTGTGTCCACACTTGCCCTTGTGGACCATGTTGACCCCTTAAAGGAAATGGACGCGGGAAACGTCACCCTAATGGATGACGCAGAGTCCAGTCTACCTTCAGCTATGGTCACCAATCGCGGTCGCTTACCCTGACGCTTTGGGCAACGGTTGGCATAATGACCATACTGCCCACAAGCGAAACAGGAAATGCCCTTGCGGCTTGAAGACCTAGCAACACCAACCATAGCGATGTCCATAGGGACAGAGATGTCCTCTAATGGAGTTGCAGTAGGAGAGACCACTACAGTGGCTGAACGACCCTCTGACCTGCGCTCCAGCTGACGTTCGGAGGTCCGCAGGTCAATGCGGGTAGCCAGAGTCATGAGGCCCTCAAGGGTAGTTGGTACCTCACGCGATGCTAATGCGTCCTTCACGTGCGAGGCTAATCCCCTCCAGAACAGTGGAATGAGAGTCCTTTCTGACCACCCCAGTTCTGCAGCAAGTGTCCTGAAACTCACAGCATATTGACTTGAGGAGGTACGCCCCTGCTCCAAAGTCAGTAGCTGTAGGGCCGAGTCGTGAGTGACCTGAGGCCCCAGGAACACTTGTCGCAAGGACTCCAAATACTCCTTAGAGTCCTGTACTACAGGGTCATTCCTCTCCCACAATGGTGTAGCCCACTCCAGTGCTCTATCAGAGAGCAAGGAGATGATAAACCCCACCTTCGACCTCTCTGTAGGAAACCGTGCAGCCAACAGCTGTAGATGGACTGAGCACTGGTTCACGAATCCCCTACATGCCTTGCTGTTCCCCGTAAACTTGTTGGGCAGCGAGAGGTGAGGGAGGGTTGGAGTAGGCTTGGTGACTGACACCATTGCAGCCGCTTGAGCCACCACATCATCCATATCAGCAGCAAGAGCAGACTTCTCCAGAGACCTCACTCTGGCATCAAGCTGCAGCATGAACTGACGTAGCTGCTCCATCTCTGCCATGCCAGCCAGACCCTGGCACAGTCTGTTACGGGGGAACCGGCAGATTAGGACCAGGGGGTATATATCCTAATCGCCAGTCGGGGCCCACCGTGCTCCAGATCACAATGGAGCTGCTGGCACTTGAGGGTTAGGCGGAGACTATAGAGCTGGATGGCTCTGAGATAACCTAGGAACTCTGGGAACCGGTCACGTGTGTAGGAACACGTCAGACCGGACGACAACCCGATTAGCGTTTTGGTGCACCTAGCGCTACACCAACCACGTGTGCAGGAAACACGTCAGGCCGGGTGGTAACCAGGTAGCGTTGACCGGAAGACCGCCACGAAAGCGCTCTCTCGGGCACGTGTGTAGGACACGTCAGGCCGAGCGGTCCTCCGATTAGCGTTTCTGGCCACCTCTCAACTGGCCACGTGTGTGTAGGACACGTCAGGCCAGATGGGTACACCAGTAGCATTGACCGGGAAGCCGAGGAAAATAAGTAACACCCTGTTAACTCCACAGGGGTCCTGGAGTACGCTGTCCGTGCGTGTAGGGGGCACAACCGGACAGGTGGCGCAGCAGGTGCGTTGTCCGTGTGCGTAGGGGGCACAATCGGACAGGTGGCGCAGCAAGTGCGTGGTCCGTGTGCGTAGGGGGCACAATCAGACAGGTGGCGCAGCAGGTACGTTGTCCGTGTGCGTAGGGGGCACAATCGGACAGGAAGCACAGCAGCCGCAGCCCAGTTAACGCCACTGAGCTGCTATAGCAAGACTGGAACGGCAGGAGGGAAGCACAGCGCCTGACCCTGATGTGCCGAGCCACGAATCTTGGCGTGACAGGCACCGTTCGCCTAACCCTACCTACCGCTTCCCAACATAGGCTTATGCCGCAATGAGGCTCTAACATGGAGGTGTGCTCTGACTGAGCAAAAGTGAAGACTGCGCACCTCCATGTTGTCTCCAGCCCCTTTTATAACCTGGGTCCGCCCCAAACCCAGGGTGGAACCACCAAGGTCCAGTAGCAGAGTGCCATGTCATCAGTGACGTCACATGCGACCTATCCGGAACCGCCACGTCATTGATGACCTCATGGCAGCCACGCCCCAAACACTTCACCAGTCATCGTCTGACGACCAATACTGAGGTGCCAGATCATAGGGGCGGGCCTCTGCGAGCCAGTCCGGAGTTGCCACGTCATCAGGACACCTGACACCCTCTGTCCTATCAGGGCCTGCCACCTCACGGACATGCTCAGTGAGGTCCTTAACGGACCTAGCCTCTGGTGCACTAAGTGCCTGAGCATGCCCAGTAGCCTGAGCAACAGGCTCAGAAAGCAGACTATCAGTTTGAGCATGCTCAGTAGGCACATCCCAGAACTTAGACACAGCACGAAGTCCAAGTACCTGTGCAAAGAGGCTGTTAGGGTTAATTGTGGGAGCATGCTCAGTAGCCTGAACTGAGGACTTAGTCTCAGACATAACACAATTAGGCTGAGCATGCTCACTAGGTAAAACACCGGGCTTAGACTCTGGCTGGGGTAAATCGGCGCACGCATGCGCACTAGCCGCCTCTCCACACTTAGACGTGGTGGAAGGAACACCCAACTGGACGACCCGAGGCACGGCCAAGAACGGCAGCCGGCGCCTGGGCGCAACAGGAACCGCAGCAGGCTGCTTGCGGCTATGGCGACGCCGGTTCGTAACAGGTAGTATATGATGGGTGACAGGGCGGGTGCCTTACTAGCCAGGAGGGTTAAAAAATGAGAATTGCAAAACAAAAATTGAATACCTCGTGACGGGTTCTAATGCCACAATACGCAACCCAACGGAAATAGCCAATGCATTCGCTGATTTTTGTCAGTCTCTCTACAACCTTAAAAATGACCCCACTGCCCCAAAGCCTACCCAAACGGCAATTAATTCCTTCTTAAACAATATTAATCTTCCTCGGTTATCTACAGCACAGCTAGAGCAACTAAATTCCCCTTTCTCTCTGGAAGAGGTTCGCCAGGCGGTGATCACAGTCAAAAGAAATTCAGCTCCAGGCCCAGACGGCCTCACTAACTCCTATTATAGGCAATTCACTGAAACCTTGTCTCCATTTCTCCTGAGACTTTTCTCCTCTTGGCGAACCACAGCAGATATTTCACCAAATAATCTAGAGGCCATTATAACTACCCTGCCAAAACCAGGAAAACCCCTATTTCACCAGGAAACTTCAGGCCAATATCCCTCCTAAACTGCGACTTAAAATTGTACGCCAAAATAATCTCAGCTAGAATACATAAAGTTCTTCCATCACTGATTTCCCCGGATCAAGTGGGATTCGTGGCGGGAAGGCAGGCGAAAGATGGGACGAGACGTATGCTGGACCTGATTGCGGTGGCTGAGGGGAGAAAAATCCCCAGTGTATTCCTGTCCCTGGACGCAGAGAAGGCGTTTGACAGGGTGCACTGGGGATATCTGAAATCTGTACTGGCCAAGTTTGGATTTGAAGGCCCCATACTTACCGCCATAATGGCGCTATACTCTAATCCTAACGCCAAAGTTCTGGCATCCGGATTTATATCTTGGAGTTTTGAATTAACCAATGGGACACGCCAGGGGTGTCCGCTCTCCCCTATCATCTATGCCCTTGCTATAGAGCCTCTGGCGCAGACTATCCGTGAATGCCCTCGGATCTCGGGGATTTGAGTGGGGAGTACAAACCATGTGATCAGTCTATATGCGGATGATGTGATTTTATCCTGCACTAATGTAGAGGTGTCCCTAAAACACGTAATGGAGATCCTGTCCTCCTTCGCTCAAGTCTCGTATTACAAGCTTAATATTACCAAGTCCTTAATTTTTCCGCTCTTCCTCCCCGCCTCAACTAGAGCCACTCGTTCTCATCTTTACCCTTTCAAATGGGAAGACGACGGTATCCCCTACCTGGGTATTATACTGGCCCCGCTACACTCCGTGATCCGGAAAAATCTGCTGACCCTGCACACCTCACTGGATAGAGAACTTACTCGCCTTTCTCTTCTCCCGCTCTCTTGGGTGGCGAGAATGCAGACCTTTAAAATGATCTGCCTCCCAAAAATTATCTACTTACTTCGGTGCCTGCCCCTAACAATTCCGCAACGGTATCTCACCAAAATTCATTCGCTAATGAGTAAATTTATATGGGCTGGGAAAAAACCTAGAATAGCCCTGAGATGTATGCATGCCCCGTTAAGTGGTGGAGGAATGGGTGTTCCTAATATTCTAACATATCACAGAGCCGCTGTCCTGGAACCGGCTCGAGATTGGTGGAGGAACGATTCAGACTTAAGATGGTTACAGATTGAGTACACCTGGGCACAGGTCAACTCCCCTAAACAATTCATAGACTCCCTGCTCCTAACCCCTTCGCCCCCCGGCGATCTTCTACCCACCACAGCAGCTCTAAAGAAAGCTTGGTCCTTGTGGAGCAAGCCAGTGTCACATGCTTTAGGTCCCAGCATTCCCCTCAGATTGCTAGAAGCCTTCATTCCGAACTTGAATCTTGCCGCCTGGACACGTGGAGGTCCAATCACCCTAGCAGATCTCTATAGAGAAGGCGTCCTACTCCCGTACTCAGAAATGTGTGATAAATTTGACCTCCCCCGACACAGTCTATTCCAGTTTTTTGTCAAATACGTCACTTTCTTCAGTCCGCTCCTCATCTCCCAGTTCCCAGGACAGCCGACCACGCCTCAATTAAAAAATTCTTTCAAAATAGCAAAATCAAAGGCCTTTCATATATCCATAATATGCTAAACTCCCCACAACCGGACAAACAATTGCCGTATATGCTCAAATGGGAAAAAGATCTAGCTTCTCCGCTTCCGTCGCAAGAATGGTTCGCGGCCTCAAAATGGATCCACAAATTCTCTTCTTGTCTCAGTCATATAGAGCAATTAAAAAAGGTTCATCTGAGGTGGTACAACTCCCCTACTAAACTGGCTTCTTTTTCCCCACATATGTCACCATTGTGCTGGAGGGGCTGCAACCACAGGGGCACATTGTGTCATATGTGGTGGTTTTGCCCTAAGTTATCTAACTTCTGGCAGGAGGTGTTCAATCTAATCCAAGAGGTTACTAGTCTCCGCCTTTTCCCAAACCCAACCTTAGCGGTGCTACACATTGGATTAGATGGGATCCCGGATCTTTTAAAAAACATCATTTCTCACATTCTCATAGCCGGCAGGTACTGTGTGGCATACAAGTGGAGGTCGGTGAGCCCCCCTACAAAAAGAGAACTAATTGAGAGGATCAACCTACACTGGCTATACGAAACCAACTTGGCCCCTAACCTAGAGAAGAGAACGGTGAGACATAAACAATGGCACCCGTGGGCCACTTCCCTTTATGCAACGGCCCTCCCCCAGATACAGACACCTATACCATAAATAAATTGTTTATGCCTAAGAATGCCATGTAGAGCTGCTTCCCCCCCCCCTCTTTCCCCCGCCTCCCTGCTCAAGTTGTTGTTGTAAGGGGTATTTAATGTCCCAGATTGATATTCTGATAATGGCTCGAGGCTATTCCACCTCTTGCTACTCACTGCTCCTGTTCTTGATGTTGTTGTTTGAGAAGTTTGTATTTTTCTGAAAACTCAATAAAAACCTTTATGATAAAAAAAAACAAAAAAAAACAGAGCAGGAGGGTGCAGTGCAGAGGTGCTAGAAATAGCTTGGCACCAGTGGGACACTAATGGAAGTCCAACTGCTACTTTTATGATGCCACTAAATTTCCTCAGTGTTTGCTAGTATAATGGCTTTGTAACAATGAGCTTGAGTGTGCAATGCAGAGGTGCTGCAAATAGATTTGCACCAGTGGGACACTAATGGAAGTCCAACTGCCACTTTTAGGATGCCACTAAATTTCCTCAGTGTTTGCTAGTATAATGGCTTTGTAACAATGAGCTTGAGTGTGCAAAGGGCAGGAGGGTACAGTGGCCGGGTTGTGGGTCAGTGGACAGGGAAATAAGCCTCACTTTCTATCCCTCCTAATGGTGAAATGCAGCAAGGAACTCCCTGACCTTAGCTACACAGACGCTCTTATCTGTAGCTGTTAAAACCTCTTTCCACGGACCTGACTGTCACCTATGGCTCTGAGCCTGCTGTAATTTGCCCTTACAAGGGCTGATAGAAACTTCTATCCCTATTCTATATAGCGCTGTGTGTAGAGCGTACACAGCAGTATCGGAGACAGCAGCTGCACCAGCGGTGACTGACACCCAGACGCAGAAGGCAGATAATGGCGTCCAGACGGGAAAATGGCCGTTTTTATAATGAAAGGGCATGTGACATGGACAGCCTATGACACATGCCCTTGCTTGTCTGGCAAAAGTCCACTTAGCTGTGTGTGTGTCTGGGATTGGCTGACATGCTGGCCCGCCCCACTACACACACGCTTAGGGAGGGAAGGAAGACAAGGAAAAAAAAAATATGGCGATCGCAGCAGCAGTGATCTGAACGCGCTGTTCCCGCACACTATATGCTAAAATTTCATAATAGTGTGAGTCACAGAGTGACTTACACTATTACAGCGGAAAGCCAGCTAGTAATTAGCTTGGCTTTTTGATGCTAGAACCGTTCTCGAACGTAACTAGAACTATCGAGCTTTAGCAAAAAGCTCGAGTTCTAGTTCGATCTAGAACACCCCCCAAACTCACTCGAACCGCGAACTGGAGAACCACGAACCACGAACCGCGCTCAACTCTAAAAACTAGACAGAAGTCCTTGACAAAAATCCACAGGGTTGAAACGTTGGACAATGTCAATGTCTTCCATGAAAACATCAAAATAAAATATATGTTTTTTGAGCACCAATTTGCCTTTTTTCATCATTCTACTCAGTGTGCCGGAGTATTTTTTGTAACTTCCTTTTCTCCAGAACACCTGCATTTAGGTAGTTGAGCCAGGTCTAATCTTCTTATATTGACTCTTTTTCACCTGTGCTCCTACCCTCCCCTCAAAAAATTTTTGTAAATGTCTTTCACAACTTTCTCGTATGGAACCTCAGAGGTAACCAATATCCACTCTAAAGTTACTATCCCCAACTCTTTTTTATCCACTCCGTCCGAGGAGCTGCGCACGAGAGACTATGAGAAAGAATTGAAGAAACAGACTGCGTTTGAGCTGCATTGTGCAACACTAGCCGAATACCATAAGGTACAACGCATCCATAGGGGCCTACGGGTGTCCCTGCGGCCTACACTATTCTCTGATGACACCGAATACTGCTCTAAATTTGAAAGTATTCTCAATAAGTGTTCCATGGACATTATTATCCTTACAATAGAATACCTTCAGAAGGAGATTGGAGAGCTCGGACCTAAGATACAGTCAATTGAACAACAATTTGCGAACACTCATCCCAGTGCAGAGTGGGACAGGATTCATCAGAGAACTAAGGAAAAAATCACGGACTTCCAAAGAACCCTACAAGACAGAAAACGTCTAAAGTTTGTACGCGATCAAGACGACTACACAAAAAAACACGTCTACAGATGGCGTTTTTTTGGACAGTATCTCAAGACCACGGACCAATTATTACCGTTATTCTGCATCTTCTGGATCGGACAGCGAATCCTACACCTCTCGCCCATCCAATTTTTTAGACCAACGACAGGCGCCAAAAGGGCGACCCGGCGGGGCAAAAGGAAGGTGGCCCCAATCACACCGGATGCAGACTCGATCACAGGTACCACTAACCTAGTATACAATATTTCTTCCTATAATTTGTCATACAGTGAGACAAGGGTACTTCAAAGAGGATTATCCTTCTGCCCTACCCCCACATTCAACACCTTTCTCCTAGATCAGGAAATGAGACGTTTCTATAAAATACTTAAGGTACCGTCACACTAAACAACTTACCAGCGATCCCAACAACGATACAACCTGATAGAGATCGCTGGTGAGTTGCTAGGAGGTCGCTGGTGAGATGTCACACTCCAGCGATCCCACCAGCAATCTGATTTGGCAGGGATCGCTGGAGCGTCGCTACATGGGTTGCTGGTGAGCTGTCACACAGGCAGATCTCACCAGCAAACAGTGACCAGCCCCCAGCCAGCAGCGCCGCGTGGAAGCGATGCTGCGCTTGGTAACTAAGGTAAATATCGGGTAACCAACCCGATATTTACCTTGGTTACCAGCGCACACCGCTTAGCGCTGTCTCCCCGCTCTCCTAGCCACAGTACACATCGGGTTAATTACCCGATGTATACTGCAGCTACATGTGCAGAGAGCAGGGAGCAGCGCACACCGCTTAGCGCTGGCTCCCTGCACTCCTAGCCACAGTACACATCAGGTTAATTACCCGATGTGTGCTCCAGCTACATGTGCAGGGAGCAGGAGCCGGCACTGACAGTGTGAGAGCAGCGGACGCTGGTAACAAAGGTAAATATCTGGTAACCAAGGACAGGGCTTCTTGGTTACCCGATGTTTACCGTAGTTACCAGTGTCCGCAAAAGCCGGCTCCTGCTGCCTGCACATTTAGTTAGAACTGGAGGACAAGGAGTACAGTGCAAGGATATTTTATTGTGGAGCAACTGGCACATAAGAATCAGCAGTAAATCAGGCCGGTATAGTATAAAAAATACAAATACACATATAAAGATAGTATAAAGCACAAATAAAGGACTGACAGGCTGGGTCAGGAATCACA
Organism: Anomaloglossus baeobatrachus; assembly: GCF_048569485.1. Taxonomy (NCBI): domain Eukaryota; kingdom Metazoa; phylum Chordata; class Amphibia; order Anura; family Aromobatidae; genus Anomaloglossus; species Anomaloglossus baeobatrachus. The sequence continues at coordinate 49,719,160 of NC_134358.1, forward strand.
GCATAAAAATAAGCACGGGCACCCTATATAAATATAGCATGATAGGATTTTAACAATTGTTACACATGGATAAGTCATAAAAAACCAGCACTAATATAGGGCATGTCAGTAATTGACTGGATGCACCCTGACTGCTGTGCCCAGGCAGTACAGGGTTAAGCATTCTTCCCATGTCCGATTTAACACACCCTCCCCTTATAGATTTTGCCTCTCCCCTTATAGATTTTACCCAATGGGATCGTTCCCAGAGTTCCATAGTTTTCCCCTATATAAAGTCCCTCTCTTCCTGATTCCGGCCTCTCCTCACTGCGTGAGAACCGGATTAAGCTGGTGAGAGATGACTGACATGCTTGGTGACGCTGTCAGGGACAGGATCAGGAGGGAAGGGGACGCATGGCTTGCTGCAATTCTAGGTGAGCAGCGTCCCCCCCCTCCTGAGGCACAGACACTACAACCGGTGGCTAGGCGGCCTGCCCGTTCAATCCGCCCTCCGGAGCGTCTGAGCCCCTCTGCAGGAGCGTCTCAGCACAGGCGCGCGGGGCGTGTGCGCGCCTCGCGCTCGGGACGCGCGCGTTCACGTCCCTCATGTGAAGCCCCGCCCACCCGCCCAGCTCCAACGCATGCAGCGGCCGCAAGCCTTACCTGTCCTGCAGGCAAAGCGGCGCTGCCATCTGTACAAGTAACGCTCCCTGCTCTGCTTCCGTCGCCTGTTCCCCAAACGCTGCAGCGCTCTGCACCTCCTCCACCTCCTGTAAGACCTATTCCCTCTGCTATGGGAGGCCATAACAGCCGCAGCAGCCCCTCCTCCTCCTCAGCAGAGGAGTGTGCTGCACAATCAATGCCCACAATAGCAGTGGCTTATCCTTCCCTCACACCCTGCAATGCCTCAGAAGTATGCAGGGTGGGATCTGTGTCAGAAGCCACAAATGTAGCACCCCAAACACTGCCACAAATCATTAACAATCAAGGGGGGATGGCTGCTCATCCTGCTATGGCTGCAGTGATGGCTTGGCCTCCTGCAGCATCTGCGGTGATGGCTTCGCCTCCTGCAGCACCTGCGGTGATGGCTTTGCCTCCCCCTGCAGCACCTGCGGTGATGCCTTGGCCCCCTGCAGCACCTGCGGCGATGGCTTTGCCTCCTGCAGCGCCTGCGGCGATGGCTTGGCCTCCTGCAGCCCCTGCGGCGATGGCTTTGCCTCCTGCAGCGCAAGCAATGATGGCCTTGCCTCCCACAGGGCAGAACGTACCCCAGCCCCCTCCTACTCAATCTGCCCCCTGGGTGGATTATGCAGCGGGTGCTGGAAGCACGGCCCACGGTCGGCGACGCCGTGGGCGCGGTAACCGCTCTGCTGCCTCCTCAGCCTCTTCGCATTCCCGAAGCCCTTATAGGCGTAGTCGCTACGATAGGGATCAGGATCGACATACCGGCTATTCTACGCGCCGGTCCAGGTCCACTCGCCGACGGCATCGTTCACGGTCCTCAAGATGGCGTTCGCCTTCAACCACGGCAGAGTCGTCAGATGAGTCTGGAGTGTCTGGTAGGCCCTCTCGACACAGAACCAGCCGCAAGAGGGACGCCGAGACATATATGGACCAGGCGCACGTTTCAGCTGCTCCACAGATACCGCTTAATCCTACAGATCCACCTGCTGTCGGTGAGTACAATTATTCGGGGGCTTGGGCAGGGCCTGATACAACGGCTCCCCTCCCCGTGCGGATATACATAGGGATACGTTTTTTTGTGGTATTTCCCCCTTGGGTTCGCACCTTGATACCGAGACTACTAATAAAATATGGGCCAATGACTACATTGACATTTGGTCCCTGGTATCCACTGAACAATTCACAATTGACAAAGAACGGCGGTCTGCTGAGCGGCCTTTTGAGAGAAAACCCAGAGTCGCGAAAACAATTAACAATTGGCTGCAAGCCTTTTTTGTCATGGGTTGCGTTATGGGTCAAAAGCACCCCGAACGTTGTTCTGAACTCTTTATATATGCCGATTCAATTTATAACTCTTTCAAAGCGCATGGAGGCTCGGCCTGGTGGCGCTATGATGAAGACTTTCGGCGCCGTTTAGCACTCCAACCCCATTTAGGTTGGGGAGTAAAAGCTACGGACTCATGGTTGCGTTTCATGATGACACCAAAAACCCCCTTTCCGTCTGCGGCCTCTGGCAACTCCGCCGGTTCCAGTTCAGTGGCCGTGCGTAGACCCGGCACGTGCTGGTTGTTCAACGAGGGTCACTGCCGATTCTTCGGCCTCTGCAGATATAAACATGAATGCTCCAATTGTGGAGGCACACATGCTGCAGTCAAGTGCTCTCGACCTTCTCCAAAATTGCCAGCTAAATCGTCGTCAACTCCGTCCGACCAGAAAGACCCCAGTGAGCGTAGCCGCGATGGGGCCGTGGCTCGACCGTTACCCCAATAAAGAGGCGGCCGCGCAGTTGCGCTTTGGATTCAGTTTCGGGTTCTTCATCCCCTTCAACTTTACCAGACTCCCTCTTTTTGCTCAGAATCTTAAGTCCGCGTATGAATTCCATGACGTCCTGCTAGACAAGATTAATACTGAGTTAACAAAAGGCAGAATTGAAGGCCCCTTCCTTTCACCACCATTTTCCAACTTGCGGGTGTCCCCCCTTGGAGTCATACCAAAAAAAGAGCCTGGAAAATTCCATTTGATACACCACCTATCTCACCCTAGAGGTTCTTCCGTTAATGACGGTATACTCGTGTGTGAGGCGTCGGTGACTTATGTATCTTTCGACAGAGCCGTTGAGTTGGTCAGGAAGGCGGGTCCGGGTGCGCTCATGGCCAAGTCAGATATTGAGTCGGCTTTCCGCCTCCTGCCGGTCCACCCGGATTGTTACCATTTACTTGGTTGCTTCGTAGATGGTTATTATTACTTTGACACTTGCCTTCCTATGGGATGCTCAATCTCATGTTCCTATTTCGAATTATTCAGTTCGTTTTTGGAGTGGGCGGTTAAGGTTGAATCCCGTTCCCAATCTGTCATTCATTATCTTGACGACTTCCTGTTTGTGGGCCCTCAAGGCTCCTCCCATTGTCAAGTCTTATTGGATACGTTCTGCACCCTCATGGCCAGATTTGGCGTTCCGTTGTCTGAGGACAAAACTATCGGTCCTTCCCCAGTCCTGTCTTTTCTAGGTATCGAGATTGACTCAAACGTAATGGTCTTCCGGCTTCCAGATGACAAGGTGTCGAGGCTGCTGTCCATGATAAAGGGGTTCTGCGCTGTACGGAGTGTGACCCTACGTCAGATGCAGTCGTTGCTGGGCCTCTTAGTATTTGCCTGTCGGGTCATGCCAATGGGCAGAATTTTTTCCCGTAGGCTCTCACTGGCTACAACAGGTGTTCGGCTCCCCCATCATCGTATCCGGATTACCTCCCGCTTGCGTGAGGATTTGGCCGTGTGGGAAGAATTTCTTTCCAGGTACAACGGTCGCACTTGTTTTCAAGACAGTTTCGTGTCCAATACAGAGCTACCACTTTTTTCTGAAACATCTGGGTCGTTGGGTTTTGGCGTTATCTTTAAAGACCAATGGTGTGCGGAGCGATGGCCTTCCTCCTGGCATACCAATGGTTTCATTTCCGATATAACGCTCCTTGAGTTGTTCCCCATTGTGGCAGCGGTGTCTATGTGGGGCCCTGCTATCCAGAATAAGCGGATTTTATTTTGCTCGGATAACTCGAGCGTGGTCCACGCGATTAATCACCTGACTTCGTCTTCCCTGCCTGTTATCAAGCTGCTGAGATTTTTGGTTTTTAAGTGTTTGGAGCTCAACATTTGGTTAAAAGCTCGCTATGTTCCTGGTACGTGTAACATGATAGCTGATTCCTTGTCCTGTTTTGACTTTCAGAAATTCCGACACCTTTACCCTCAGGCCCAAGCAGAGGGACTCTCGTGCCCATCCAGCATGTGGGACCTGCTGGACTGCAGTTGATGCCGTTGGTGACATCCTCCGTGGCCCCGGTGACATGGCGTTCTTACGGTAAGGCATGGGCCGAATGGTTAGTTTTTGCTGCGGGCCTCCCGATTGCTACATCTGAATGTTCCAGGCTGGAAGCGACTTGCCAATACCTGATGAATATGTATAACAATGGTTTGTCCAGCGCGGTTGCTAAGAACCGGTTGTCCGGCCTCGCTTTCCATTTTAAGCTACGGGGATGGTCTGATGTTACCAAATTTTTCATCGTGCGGCAGGCAGTCAAGGGATGGAGCAGAGGGCGGCCTGGCAAGGAGAGCAGGAGGCCAGTTTCCTTTAGCCTCCTGTCTCGCATCATTGACGGCATACCTGCCGTCTGCCCTTCTCCTTTCGAGTCCGCCCTCTTCTCCGCCTCTTTCGCGTTGGCCTTTTTTGGTGCATTACGCATCGGGGAGTTGGTGTCTTCTTCTAAAGGCACCCAGGGTGGCCTCTGGCATGACGATGTTATTTTGACTAATCTGGGTTTACGTATTCGCATACGTAAATCCAAGACTGACCAATCCGGTAAGGGCTGCTGGATTCCCTTATTTTCCATATCCGGACCAGTGTGCCCCGTTAGATTAGTTCAAAATTATATGGCGGTCCGCCATGGGGAATTTTCCTTCCTAGTTCATGAAGATGGTTCCCCTATGACGAGATTCCAGTTCCTGTCGATTTTTCGGAAATGCCTCAGGTCCTTGGGTTTTTCTCCATTGGAGTTTGGCACTCATTCCTTTAGGATTGGGGCTGCAACGGAGGCAGCCCGGGCGGGATTGCCCAATGAAGTTATTCAGCGTATTGGCCGCTGGCGTTTGGCTTGTTTTGCGCGCTATATCAGACCGGAACTACTGCTTCATTGATAATTTCCTTTGCAGGTTGTCTGTTAAAATGCCAGTTGCTGTTCCCGCACTAACGGTTTTTTACTTTTAGGCGCTGCTAAACCGGTGATTTGGCTGCTCGGCCATTCCTATATTTTCTGGGCTGGACAGCGAGCCGAGAATCGACCTGGCGGACGGGCCCTTGGATTCCGTGGCTTTGAGGTCAACTGGAGAGGAATTAGGGGTCTGATCTGGCCTCAGGTTCTCCCTGAGGTAGTCGGGATCGCTAGGTCAGCCCTGTCACCAGTGGTTCTTGTCATCCATGCTGGAGGAAATGACCTCGGTTCTCGTCGTTTGGCGGAGCTCATTACTACCATGCGATCGGACTTGGATAAGCTTCACGCATTTTTTCCAGAGCTGGTCATCGTGTGGTCCGAGGTAGTTTCTCGGGTGGTATGGCGGAGGGCCCAGGGTGCTGCAGCGCTCGAGCGCTCTCGCCGTACGCTCAATTCGCGTATATCGCGATTTGTGCGTTTTAAAGCGGGAATTGTGGTTCGACATCGGCAATTAGAAGGGGACAATTCGCCCCTCATGATTACGGATGGCGTTCATTTGAACGAAATTGGTTTAGACATATTCTTGTCTGGCCTACAAGACGGCATAGAACAAGCGCTGTGTTTGATGGGTGGGGGTCGGAGCGCAGCCTAAAGTCTTTGCTCCTCCGTGGCGGTATTTATCCAAAACTGGTATGTTTGTTAAGCTGAAGTGCGCCGGGAGTCCGGCCTGGCACACCGCTTCGTTTTGGAAGTTGCTAATAGTGATGGTTATCTTTGCTGTGACCGACCTACCTCCACAAAAAAGATGAGAGTATATGAGTGTTTTTGATAAAGCTCTCCAATAAAGTTTTATATTTTTGGTTACATTGGTGTCGGTGTGTTTAATCGGACATGGGACGTGTTGGTTGGGGTTCAGGGTCTCAGCAGTCTATAGGGCATGTCAGTAATTGACTGGATGCACCCTGACTGCTGTGCCCAGGCAGTACAGGGTTAAGCATTCTTCCCATGTCCGATTTAACACACCCTCCCCTTATAGATTTTGCCTCTCCCCTTATAGATTTTGCCCAATGGGATCGTTCCCAGAGTTCCATAGTTTTCCCCTATATAAAGTCCCTCTCTTCCTGATTCCGGCCTCTCCTCACTGCGTGAGAACCGGATTAAGCTGTCCCACCCTCCCTCCCTAATGTTTGTGTTTTTTACAAGTCACAGCGGTATTTATCCAAAACTGGTATGTTTGTTAAGCTGAAGTGCGCCGGGAGTCCGGCCTGGCACACCGCTTCGTTTTGGAAGTTGCTAATAGTGATGGTTATCTTTGCTGTGACCGACCTACCTCCACAAAAAAGATGAGAGTATATGAGTGTTTTTGATAAAGCTCTCCAATAAAGTTTTATATTTTTGGTTACATTGGTGTCGGTGTGTTTAATCGGACATGGGACGTGTTGGTTGGGGTTCAGGGTCTCAGCAGTCTTGTTACACATGGATAAATCACTACGTAAATTGAAAAAATTGTGTATACTCTGAAGTAGCAGCGAGTCTAGTAAACATTGCTTATACAGAAGTGCTGGTAAATAGACATTACAATAGCAGATACACATGAAACAAACAGAATCAATGCTGTATTAAAAAGATTTAACCCAAATGATAATGGGTGGATGCCAGTGAGCAGTTAAAGTGAATAAAAGGACACCAGTAAAGGGCAATAGCCCAGCCAGTTAGGTAAACATACCCATAAAGTGCAAATACAAGCCTGAAAGTGCAGCAGAGAGGACCCCCTTTATTTACCAGCACTTCAGTCCTTTATTTCTGCTTTATACTATCTTTATATGTGTATTTGTATTTTTTATACTATACCGGCCTGATTTGCTGCTGATCTTATGTGCCAGTTGCTCCACAATAAAATATCCTTGCACTGTACTCCTTGTCCTCCAGTTCTTACTATATGTTTTGAGTGTGCTTTCACAGGTGCCATGTTTTTTTTTCCTGTGTTCTTTTCACAATTTGGTCATCTTGTGTACTAATGAATTTTTCTGTGGTTTCCACAGCTGACCCGAGTCTTACCGTGGACTTTCGCTCCCATGATGAATCATGGTTAATCGAGTTAGACAAGGCACTGGCCGAGGTTGGCGGCACTGCAGCGGAGATGGGAGGAGAAGGCACATTGTCCGAGATTGTGCAGAACTATAGGTCCCTACTTCAGAAACGTACCAGGACCTGGTGGAACAGGGCGTTCCTTAATAAGTATTTGCAAAAGGGGCTTATTCCACGGGGCTTGCGGGTACAATTCTGTCCATCATTCCAGGTAGATAATGAGTCCATCAGAACACGTTGGGAGGAGTTCTCCAGTGCCTGCTCAAGAGGGTTTTTAAATCTTCTTAGTGAACTTGACACGGCCTCAATTTTGGAAATGGAGACAGAGATGGAGAAATTACTCACCAATATCAAGGAGAATATGTCAAGTGAAGCCCTGGCCAAATTCACTGCTCAGAATGAAGCTGACTTGCTACGTTGGGAAAAGGATATCAAAACCGTGAAAATTAAAAAATGTTCACGTGACCAAAATGATTTTTTGCAAAACCGTGTTTACAAATGGCGCTCTAATACGCTGGGACGCCGATCAAGATCACGATCTTACTCCAGGACAAGGGGAACGAGTTCTGATAGTGGACGTACTTTCCCTGGTCCCAGTGAAACTGACGAATCTGATGCAGAGGCTGGCCATTCTAGTGGCATCATTACCAGATTAAAGTCTAAACAACAACCACCTAATGCGAACAAGCGCAGAACACCTCAGGTAATCAGTCTCAACATCTCCTCTCCATTTCCCAGGTTGATGTATTGTCAAGGGGACTTTCCTTTTCACCATCTAACGCCTTTCATTGCTTTACAGCGGTAAAGGATTTATATATTTTCGCACGGAAAGTCATTCTCACTAAATTGCACAATAGACGCACACAACATTCTCTTGGACCACTGGATTTGAGGGAACAACAGGCCATACAGGATCTTGAGGAGCTGCTGGATGAAGCAGCACCAAGCACTTTAGGTGAGTTTCCGCCTTGTGCTATGCCCAGATCTACGAGGTTTCCCCCGTTGTCCATTTGCCCGGCCATTGAGATATTCACAAAACTTGTGATATCTGATTTTGAACATTTATCCAGGAGACGTCGATATGACAACTTAACTCATGCTGAGAGATTGGCAATTGAGTCCCTGGATAAATCGGATGATATTATAATCAAGACTGCGGACAAAGGGGGAAACATCGTGATTTGGCCAGCCATCGTGTATGAGAAAGAGGCGCTTCGCCAATTACGTGATAAGTCCACTTACTGTAGGCTCCCCTGTAGCCCTGCTTCCGCTTTTTCTGCTCAACTTCAGGCCATCCTTGGCAAGGCCTGTGACCACGGCATCATCAGTAAACAGGTTGTGGAGGGACTCACGGTACATTTTCCTAAAACACCTACTTTTTATTTACTGCCCAAAATCCACAAAGATGCCATTTGTCCTCCTGGTCGTCCTATCGTGTCCGGCATTGAGGGGTTGTGTCAACCGATTTGTCAATTTATAGACTATTATTTGAAACCTTTGGTTGAGACGCTCCCCTCATATGTCCGTGACACGACGGACGTTCTCAGGAGGATAGACGGCATCTTAGTGGACAATAACACCTTACTTGTTACGTAAGAACACTGTGGAGAGAGAGCGCAATAGGGTCTTACCCTACAAACAATTAGGGTGTAAATCGCAGAAGTTACTCACCTAGTGGAGTTGTAAAAGTCACAACCACTATAAGGGCATATATACTGGGTCAGCGGCAGCAGTCACCCCTTGGATGAAATTTAAAGTCCCAACAGATAGATTTAATTAAAGGGAAAAAGAATATCTCAGGTACGAAAAATACTACTAAAAATGATCCCAATTTTTCTTTAAATTTCCTAACCACATATAGTAGGGATAGTGTGGCCATAAAGAATATCATTCATAGACATTGGAACATACTTCTTAATGATCCCTTTTTGAGGGATGTCCTCCCAACAAAACCTGGTATCACGTTTAGGAGGGCGTCTAGTTTGAAGAACCAGCTAGCCCCGAGTAGACTGCGGACTTTTTCCCCTGCACCGTCCATTAATAAACCTATTGGAGCTTTTAAATGTGGTACGAAAAACTGTCTCTGTTGTAGGTCTATACAACATAGAAGGTTGGCTTTTGGGTCATCTCCAGGAGGCACTGAGTTCACTATTAAGAGTCATTTGACTTGTCAATCTGAATTTGTTGTCTATCTCATCGAGTGTGACTGTGACATGCGTTATGTGGGCAGGACCACGCAGGCTCTCCATAACCGAATCAACTCACATAGGCACAATGTAAAAATCGGGTTTATGCTTCATGGCCTATCTAGGCACATGACTATGGTTCATGATAAAAAATTCAACATTAAAGTGACTCCTATCGAGCAAATACCCCCACATACCCCTAATCGTAATGAATTACTAAACAAAAAAGAAACATATTGGATTTACAAGCTTAATACGCTCAAACCGTTGGGGCTGAATGAGGTAACCGATCTTTTTCACTAGTGGGTTTATATTAATGATTGATGAGTTGTATTTTTACTGTCTAGCATTGTGTTTTTATATCCTTCTGTCCTTGCTACCCCCCTCTTTTTATATACTTTTATATATATATACATATTTTATATATATATATATATATACAATTTTATATTTGCATTATTATTATTATTCTTATTTTTTAACATATAATATACATTTTTCATCCTGATAATTCAGGGTTCATTGTTTGGGACACATTAATTCTTATTTTAATAATTCTTATTTTAATATTTTTTATTGATATATGTGTTATTGCTTATTGTTGTGTTGGTTTTATGCTGGTTTTTCTGGTTAATGGTTTTATCATAGCGCATGATCAGGTCTTACCCTATGTCTTATTAGATCTTAATATAGCTCCCCTTTTTTACATTTATATTTTTTATATTCATATATTTATATATTCCATCATTTTAATTTTTTACTTGTATCCTTGTTTGTCTTGTATAACTTCCAATTCAGCACAAAATTGTATATTTATGTATTAATATCCATGTATTTTTGTTTGTTTCCACCTTTCTTGTCTAGTATTGCACTTAGGTTTCTAATTCTGATTGTGTTATACCCTTATAGTTTTTCTTCACTATCACACACACGTTCCTGTGCCAGTAGGAATTCCCGTGGATATATAGCACGGCATCCTCCCCTCCTTTCCTTCACCGCATGCGCAATGGTGTTTTTTCCCACGCTTTGAACTTTCCCGACCCCGCACACTAATCTGGCTTCTTACCTTTTTTCCCGCATGCGCATCAGCGCTTTTCCCACGGTCTTGAACTTTCATGACCCTGATACTTTCGATATCGGTAGCTTTTTTACCTTTGACTCTGCACAGTTTTTTCAGTTATTCAATTGCACTACCAGTTCAGGGTCTTCTATAGATGAGGTTTCTTTATGAAGTAGAAGTCGGTTTTCTATGGTCCCCGCTGTCTGCACCGTTTGGTCCAAGGGTCTTGTCCTCCATTATACTTCTTTCACATATCGATCCCTTGTCCTGTGGGTTCGATTCCGACTCACTCTGTCGGTACACATAGCATGACCACTATTCCTTTATATTTAAATTCTTGCCATTTTTTACAAACACACGGTACTCATTTTTTCTTTTTTTCCTTTTATTTCACTGAATATTTGATGGTTATTTTGACAGACATGTCTATGATAAATACAAGTGGTTTTTGCATTCTAATCATGTCACTACGTCATTCAGTTAATGTATAGAATTCCCGCCGGTTTTTTTCTTGTTTAAGTGGGCGGTTCAATGACGTCACATTTGAAGGTATATGTTTTCAGCCCTTTCTGTGACTACTGATTTTGATGTTGCTTGTGCCTGTATTGTCCTGAGGAAGGGAGCGGACGCTCCTGAAATGCGTAGACCTGAGCATGGAATAAAGTTACGTTAAATTCATCCTCTGCATGAGTGGTCGTTGGCGCGGTACCTAAATACCCTTCTCCTTACAAGAATATACCTTACTTGTTACGGCAGACGTTGAGTCCCTCTACACCTGTATCCGTCATGAGAATGGCCTGATGGCCGCTGAACATTTTTTGTTGAGCTCCGGTCGGGATGCCCCGATGTGTGACCTAATCCTTGAGTTGCTCCGTTTTGTCCTTACCCATAATTTCTTTTTATTTAAAGATGTACATTACTTGCAGCATCGTGGCACTGCCATGGGCGCGGCCTGCGCGCCTTCGTACGCAAACCTCTTCCTGGGTTACTGGGAAAGGGGTTTGCTGTGCGACGGGGCGGGCCGGCCGATGCCCATGTGCAGTGCTGGCTGCGGTACATTGATGATTTGTTTATTTTGTGGACGGGCAAAACGGAGCAACTCGATGAGTTAATGGAACGGCTGGGCATAAATTCTTTTGGTATCAAGTTAACCCATAGGTATGACAGTATAAGCTTGGATTTCCTTGATATTGACATTAAAATCAGCGAGGGTAGGATGATTCAAACTAATGTCTACCGTAAGGCGACCTCGGTGAACTCCCTCCTTCATGCCTCGTCGTCCCATGATCAGTGCACTATTCGGGCCATCCCCACCGGTCAATTTTTACGCATGAAGCGTATCTGCTCATCTGATCCTTTATTTGAGGAACAGGCGGCAGATCTTAAAATTCGGTTTCAGGAGCGGGGCTACAGCAATAGGAGCATTAAGCGGGCTTATCTACGGGCGAAGCATACTCCTCGATCAACTTTATTGTACAGTGGTGGGGCCAAATCCGGTAGTTCCTCAGTTCCTGGCCAAATCCGGTTTATTTCTACTTACAACCATGAGTGGTCCAATATGCGTTCTATCTTGAGCAGGCACTGGAATGTTCTCCTCTCCGACTCTACCCTATGTGACCTTCTACCCAAAAGCCCCCTGATGACGCCCCGCAGATCACGGAATTTACGTGACATACTCGTACGGAGCCATTATGTTCCAAACCGATCTACTACCTTTCTGGATCTTGGTACTCCCCTTAGGGGTTGTTTCCCTTGTGGCCACTGTCTGGCCTGCAGCAATGTCCTTCGCATTTCCTCCTTCACCTCTGCTGACGGCCTGCGCAGTTTTGATATATGCCACTATGTATCGTGTGGCACCAGCAATGTGGTTTATTATGCCACGTGCGGGTGCAACATGATATATGTGGGCCTTACTAGTAGGGAACTGCGCAGACGTGTGAGGGAGCATGTGAGGGACATTGCTGCGGCCCGGACAGTGGTTGACACTTCCACCCTTAAAACCCTCCCCCGCCATTTTCATGCATTTCATGATTGTGACCCAACGTCCCTGAAAATCAGGGGCATTGATGTCATACATGGGGGAGCAAGGGGTGGAAATGTACGCAAAATTCTTGCCCAGCGTGAAACACGCTGGATTTACACTCTGGGAACTTTATCCCCAAGGGGGCTCAATGAGCATCTGAGTTTTGCGCCTTTCTTGCGATGATTGCCTTCTTCTTTTATCTCTCTGGTTTTTGTGCCTTGTTTTTAATTTCACTTTTTTGTATATTTTTAATTTTCAGATTCACCTTTACAACCCCCCTTTTTCTGCTGGCACTTCTGTGGAACTCCACTTATGATATTTACTGATGGACATGGAGATATTATATTTTACATCCTTTTGTGTGCCATGGCTGGGACATCTTTAACAAGATTGTAAAAAATTGGCGTTATATCATGTTTTGATGTATCATATGCCCCTGTGTCACAGTGCCTGTATTCATCTACCTCTTGTTTATCATGCCCGCTCCCGCTCCTCCTCCCCCTGTCGGCGCGGCCGCATCAATGGCTTGCTGGCCCGGCTCTGTCAGCGTCTCTATCGCCTGCGCGAATGCGCGGGTTCCAGGTGACGCGTCCCCGTTTCCCGTGCATGCGCGCTACCTTTTAGGGGCATTGACGTCTGACAGCGCTGGGTCTCAGCCGCGATTGGTCCTGTCGCGCTGACACAGTGGGGGTGGAGTGGCTGGAGCGTGCGAGCGCCATGTATAAATACACATGGCTGCTTCATAGCGTTCCACCTCCCCCTGATGAAATGATCCTACACTAACGATCGTGAAACGTATACATTGGGGCTCTCTCTCCAGGGGGTCCTCTCTGCTGCACTTTCAGGCTTGTATTTGCACTTTATGGGTATGTTTACCTAACTGGCTGGGCTATTGCCCTTTACTGGTGTCCTTTTATTCACTTTAACTGCTCACTGGCATCCACCCATTATCATTTGGGTTAAATCTTTTTAATACAGCATTGATTCTGTTTGTTTCATGTGTATCTGCTATTGTAATGTCTATTTACCAGCACTTCTGTATAAGCAATGTTTACTAGACTCGCTGCTACTTCAGAGTATACACAATTTTTTCAATTTACGTAGTGATTTATCCATGTGTAACAATTAGTGATGGTTTTTTATGACTTATCCATGTGTAACAATTGTTAAAATCCTATCATGCTATATTTATATAGGGTGCCCGTGCTTATTTTTATGCTGTGATTCCTGACCCAGCCTGTCAGTCCTTTATTTGTGCTTTATACTATCTTTATATGTGTATTTGTATTTTTTATACTATACCGGCCTGATTTGCCACTGATTCTTAAGGTCCAGTCACACTAAGCAACTTACCAGCGATCCCAACAACGATAGGGATCGCTGGTAAGTTGCTAGGAGGTTGCTGGTGAGATGTCACACTGCGACGCTCCAGCGATCCCACCAGCAACCTGACCTGGCAGGGATCGCTGGAGCGTCGCTACACAAGTTGCTGGTGAGCTCACCAGCAACCAGTGACAAGCCCCCAGCGCCGCGTGGAAGATGCTGCGCTTGGTAACTAAGGTAAATATCGGGTAACCAACCCGATATTTACCTTGGTTACCACTGCACGGAGCTACACGTGCAGAGAGCAGGGAGCAGCGCACACTGAGCGCTGGCTCCTTGCTCTCCTAGTTACAGCACACATCGGGTTAATTAACCCGATGTGTGCTGCAGCTAAATGTGCACAGAGCAGGGAGCAGCGCACAATGCTTAGCGCTGGCTCCTTGCTCTCCTAGTTACAGCACACATCGGGTTAATTAACCCGATGTGTGCTGCAGCTACATGTGCACAGAGCAGGAGCCGGCACTGACAGTGAGAGCGGAGGAGGCTGGTATCAAAGGTAAATATCGGGTAACCAAGGACAGGGCTTCTTGGTTACCCGATGTTTACATTGGTTACCAGCCTCCGCAGAAGCCGGCTCCTGCTGCCTGCACATTTAGTTGTTGCTGTCTCGCTGTCACACACAGCGATCTGTGCTTCACAGTGGGACAGCAACAACTAAAAAATGGCCCAGGACATTCAGCAACAACCAACGACCTCACAGCAGGGGCCAGGTTGTTGCTGGATGTCACACACAGCAACATCGCTAACAACGTCACAAAAGTTGTTCGTAAGCAGCGATGTTGCTAGCGATGTTGCTTAGTGTGACGGGGCCTTTATGTGCCAGTTGCTCCACAATAAAATATCCTTGCACTGTACTCCTTGTCCTCCAGTTCTCACTATATGTTTTGAGTGTGCTTTCACAGGTGCCATGTTTTGGTTTTCCTGTGTTCTTTTCACAATTTGGTCATCTTGTGTACTGCACATTTAGTTGTTGCTCTGTCGCTGTCACACACAGCGATGTGTGCTTCACAGCGGGAGAACAACAACTAAAAAATGGTCCAGGCCATTCAGCAACAACCAGCGAACTCACAGCAGGGGCCAGGTTGTGCTGGATGTCACACACCGCGACATCACTAGCAACATCGCTGTTACGTCACAAAAGTTGTCCATCAGCAGCGATGTTGCTAGCGATGTTGCTTAGTGTGACGTGGCCTTTAGACTCAAGACATACTTCTTTCAGCAGGAAGCCTGCTCAGGGCCTCATGATGAGACCCAGGATAGCGGGACATTCTCCCTTCACAATTTAAACCTTAGACTCTCGAGTAATTTCAATCCTCCAAAAACACAATCATCCAGTCGAGACGTATATCTCACTGGTTTCTGATGACATTACTCGCACATTGAATTCTATAGCGAAAGGGGATTACAAAATCAGGAAGAACATCACGTCAGATGAGAGTAAGGCCATACAAAATCTTAAGGATAATACCAGTATCATCATAAAACCAGCAGATAAAGGGGGCTCAATAGTGGTGCTCGACAAGACATACTATGTAGATGAGATCCATAGACAACTTAAGGACAGGTCCACCTATCTACCTATTTCACAGGACCCGACCAGAAAAATTCTGAACTGATAGATTATCATTTACTTCAGAAAACCATTGATAACAAGCTAGCAGAGTTCCTCATTAAAACAGACCCCGTCATGCCGTTTTTTTACACCTTGCCCAAGATCCACAAAAACCTACGTACACCCCCCGGGCGACCGATCGTCGCTTAAACTGATTCGGTCCTGTCACCCCTGGCCATCACAGTAGACAGAATCTTAACACCATTGATACCCAAAATACCTTCCTACCTCAAACCTACCTATCACAACTACAACTTACCACCATTCCTCCTGACTGTCTTTTAGTTTCTTTTGATGTAAACAGCTTGTACACAAGCATTGGACACTCTGATGGCATCCAGGCACTTGACTGGTTCCTTGAGTCCCAACAGACACACTTACCATGGCCCAGCACTCTTTTTGTATGGATCTAGTCCACTTAATCTTAGACAACAATTTTTCTTCTTTTTGAGGACCAGTTCTTTTTACAACAGAAGGGCACTGCTATGGGGTCCAATATGGTGCCCCCATATGCGAATGCATACATGGCGCACTTTGAAGAGTTATATGTATATACCCACCCATTATGGCGACAACATTCCATTTTTTGGAAGAGATACATTGATGATATTTTCACCATTTGGCAAGGGGATGTTTCCTCTCTTAATGAATTTCATCAGGCCCTCAATTCCTGTAGAACCGGTCTCACTTTTACAGTGCATCATGACCCACATTCAATCAATTTTCTGGACACCCTGATCATACTGTCCCCCACAGGCCATATCACTACTGATCTCTATACCAAACCCACGGATGGAACAGTCTCTTACACTTTTCAAGTTGCCACCCAGCGCACACTAAGAAGTCCCTACCTATCTCTCAACACAAGAGAATTGAGAGGATTGTCTCAGATCCAGCGCTACGCCAGATAAGATCCGAAGAAATGAGCTCTAAATTTGTTGCTAGGGGCTATCCCGTGACACTAGCCAATACCCGTACCTCATTCCGTGGTAGAACACAAACCAATATACCTCGCATATCTTGTGTCAACACATATCACCCCTTTTCCCCTCTTATCAAGAGTATAGTCTCGAAATATTGGCCTCTGCTACACGCCTCCTACCCATCTGTGACTGAGTTTTCAGTGCCTCCATTATTCTGTCACAAGAGACTTAAGAACTTGAGGGACAACTTAGTCAGGGCAGACATCGGACTCGTCTCTATCAGTTTGCGCCAGATCTTTCTTGGTATCCCCAAGAAGGGCAACTTTCCATGTTTGCACTGCTTGCAATGCAACAACCTTGTCCGTGGAGACTCCTTCACTCACCCACACACTGGTAAGATCTATCAGATCCATGACTACCTCACCTGCGACTCATCATTTGTTGTATATCTGATAAAATGCCCATGTGGTCTCGGATATGTTGGGGAGACAACCGAACATATCCGAGACAGGAGGATTAATAAGCACAAGTCTACCATTAGGTGCAAACAGGTACTGCTCCCTATTCCACAACACTTTGACACCCATGGACATACGGTAGCCCAACTGCGCTACCACATCATTGAACATGTACCACCACTGAGACGAGGGGGCAACCGAATTAAAATGCTGAAACAGAGAGAAGCCTTCTGGATACACACATTAAGGACACTAGAACCACATGGTCTCAATCGTGAATATGATGTACTTTTATAGACAGAACATGCCTGTTTTCATACTCACGGTGCTAATATGCAATACTTTATACGGATCATGTGACATGTGGCATTCAAATAACAGGGTTGTTATATTGTTGTTTCTATGATCAGTGTATTATGTTATGGAATGTAAATGGATGCATTAACCTCCTTTTTTTCACCATTCTTTTCCATATTATCATCTTTATTTTCTCCTTGTTTTTGCAGGCACCACTTGTCACTTGATCCACTTGAACCCACCTGACTCACTATGAGCACGTCACCCCAGACGGCACCATTATTCCATCTATGGTCTGTTTACGGATACTCTTTAGTCCTCCCAGTACTTCACTTTACATAATGTATGGCAGCACTGCACCACCGTTCTCCCCTTGTAATACTGCGCGTACGCAGTTCCCCAGTCATCTACATCACCTAGACCTTCACCTCCCACACGCGTGCGCGGGGCTCTCTGCCTTCCGCACGTGCGCAGTCATATCTCTTGCCTTACCGGTCACATGCGTGCGCGGGGCTGTTTGCCTTCCGCGCGTGCGTGGAGGCATTTCGCCACCTAGGTGGCATTTGTGCCTTCGCGCACGCGCGGGGCGTTCTTCCCTACACGCACGCGCAGTCAGTACACTGCCCTAGCATCCACACGCATGCGCGGGGCGGTCTGCCCTCCGCGTGTGCGCAGTGGCGACGGTCTTCCCAAGGGGGCGTCCCGTCCCACCGGGCATGCGCGGGGCATTTCTGCCCTACGCGCATGCGTCAGCGCACGTCACACGCCGTCATGGCGGGACCCCAGCATAAAAAGCCACATGCTGCCCCACATGGCAGGCTCCATACGCTTCCTGGTACCTCCTTGTACCATCATAGGTATGTACACCCGCTCTCCCCACTCACCGCGATCCAGCTCCTGGCCTTACAATTTCTATGCTTAACTCTATGCCTTTTTCCATAGAGCCATTGGCCCATTACATAAACTAAGACCCACAGGTTGTCCTTCATACTTTCTTTTACTGGGAGGTACGTGTTCATGCCCCATTAGGCAATATATGCTTAATGCATCCACTTTCTCTATGTATGTATCACTTGATGCTTTCAGTCATGTATACCCTGCTATGAATTAGTATATATGAAGCCATGCATGATGTTTATCATTGTTATCCGTGGTCTGTTTCTCAGTTATACGGTCATACTAATTGTATTTTCACCTTTGTTGCCCTATAACCTCCTTATCAGCTATTCATTTATGGGATCCCCACATCTGTTCTTGTCCCTCAAGTAGTCTAAGCCTCACCTCTGACTGTTCTGGTACAGGTATGCAGACTTTGCGTTATGAGCTTTGCTTAACATGATCTCCTTTAGATTACTCACGTGTCTTTCTTGTTATTACTACCCCGACCTATATAGGTACCACGTACCTCCAATGTCATACGTCATATATGATATTTTGCAAGTTCTTGCTTATTACAGAGGGTAGTATAATCCTTTTCAAAATATTCTCACCATCTTTGTATGGCCATCATGACACCTAATTGTGCTAACATTCTCCCTCTCGTAGGTGTCCACACACCTGGCCCTTGTATATGACCGATACTATTGTCTGCTTGACACATACAGCTTAAGGCATTCGCAGGTATATCCCGAAAAGTACCCTCTACCTTGTTAGACTATGATAGATGGTTTTCCTTCAACACAATTGTCTACCCCACTGACATTTTATTTTTCATATATATATATATATATATATACATATACAGTATGTATGTACTGTATGTATGTCTGCTAAAGGAATTTTCACCGTCGAATGTACAATCACGAAATTTTGCAGACACTCCATTTGACTCAGGGAACGTCATAGGGGTACTTTGCATGCTGCGACATCGCTAGCGATCTCGTTAGCGATGTGAAATTCTAGATCGAGATCGCACATGCGTAAAATGACCTATGTGCGATCCCGAAAGATCGCACTTGCGATCTAGAATTTCACATCGCTAACGAGATCGCTAGTGATGTTCAGTGTGCAAAGTACCCCATAGACTATGTTTTGAGGGGAAATTTTAACCCCGCGCTTTACAGTTATTCACCAAAAAACCTGCCTCCATTAAAGTCAATGGGCAATGGGCAATGCGCAGCCACGCTCTTAAATGGAATGTTGGTGTGCCACAATGCAGCCAGGGAAAGAGATAGAGACAGACAGACAAAGAAACAGACAGACAGGGAAAGAGACAGACAGTGAAAGAGACAGACAGGGAAAGAGACAGACAGACTAAAAGACAGAAAGACAAAGAAACAGACACAGACAAAGAGACAGACACAGACAAAGACAGACAGGGAAAGAAACAGACAGGGAAACAGACAGACAGGGAAAAATATAGTCAGGGAAAGAGACAGACAAGGAAACAAACAGACAGGGAAAAATACAGACAAGGAAAGAGACAGAAAAAGAGATGGAAACAGAGAGACAGACAGAGAGGGAGACAGACAGGGACTGGGAGAGAAATAGAGAGACAGTTACTCTCCCGGGCAACGCCAGGGGCTACAGCTAGTAATATATAATATATACGTGAAATAGATCCTTCTGTGTGTAATGACTCTATATAATATATGCATTTCACTTTTTGTATTAAATTAGTGAAGTAAATTAACTTTTTGATCATTTTCTAATATATTGAGATGCACTTGTATGAGTGGAGTGGCCATGTGATGACTACAGGAACCAGTGAGCTGAGCTGAATCCTGACAGTGAGTATATTACACGCTGTTAGAACAGTGGATATTACACGGCTTAATTTATAATTAAAGGGCTTGGCCATGTTTGAGATGAAAGTCTGAAGTTACGCTGGGTGACTGTACTTTCCTGAATTCTCACAGCTCGAACTGCACACTTTTAGGACTCTCTGATGCCAGTGGTGAGAATGGACGGTCATGTTCGCTCAAGTATGAGATTTGTATATTTATGGCCACATTCTGATTTGACCTGTCCGGCCTCACTCAATACATTTTCAGTGACGAGGCCACGCATGTCTAGTTGGCACGTGACCACGTGTATGTAAGTCACATACTTGCGGTTTCGTAATCTCCCTGTCTTACCGCTGGCACCAGAGAATCCTGACAGCGTGCAATGTGCGTGCTGTGAGAATTTAGAAGTCTGCAGTCACAAAGTGTGACCGCAGACTCATCACAAACTTGGGACAACCCCTTTAATGCTCCTAACATTAATAAAATAGTAACCCGTAACCTGTCAGATGGCACAATACTTTAGCACGTGGCACCCCCGCCAATCACCTGATCTAGGTGCTGGTGGCAGCCAGAAGTGCTCGCTCCATCTTCTGGCAGCAGCCTCCTATTCAAATCAATGAAGAGGATGTGCAGTACCCGGCCGCGGACACTATCATAAGATGGAGCAGATCCGGAAGTAAGCATTTCCAGCCACTTACACAGAGAGCAGCTGATCAGCGGGGGTCCCGGACTCCAGCAGATCAGACATTGATGACCTATTCTAAAGATAGGTCATCAGTGTAATGTAATGTTACAATTTATGAATTGTTACTTGTGTACAGGATCAGAACATATAACAGCACCAGAACCACCAGAGGTACAGAAACACAGCATCACAACCACCAGAGGTACAGAAATACATAATTAGAACCCCCAGCAGTACTGAAATACATCCATATAACTCTATCAGTTCAGAAACACAGCATCAATACAGAAATTCCTCATCAGAACCACCAGCAGAATGGAAACACATCCATAAAACCCCCGACAGTACAGAAATACATCATCAGAACCACAAGCAGTACATGGCATATCAATTGTAATGTCAGGTCAGACCTATATATTGTACACTTGTATTGCATGAACCTACAACTTCCAGTACATCCTTAAAGGTAATCTGTCACGACGTTTTAAATGCCTAATATGAGAGCAGCATAACATAAGGGCAAAGATCCTGATTCCAGCAATGTGTCACTTACTGGGCTACGTAGAGTAGTTTCGATAAAATTACTGTTTAATCAGCAATAGATTATCATTAGGGGACTAGTGTGCCTGCTGCCAGGTAGCCCAGAATATTTATCAGCTCTGAATAACTGCTAGATCTACAGCAGAGAAAACCTTGATGTTATCAAAATAACAGCAAACAGTTCAGTAAGTGACACATCGCTGGAATCTGGGGCTCTGTCTCTACATCATGCTGCTCTCAGATGGGGGAGCAAAAACATGCTGACAGATTCCCTTTAACAATTGTAAGGAGATACGTGGGCATTATCAGTTATCATCAGATTACGAACCATACAGGAACCACTTGATGGCCTCGGTTTCACTGGCGTTTTGCACAGACGAGTGCAATCTGATAAAACATCAGACTGCACTCGCAACAGTGTAAAACTATGGGGCAGGGACCATCTGCAATTGATTACTCATGCCATATTGGAATGAGAAAAGAATTGCTGCATGCTGTGTTTGGCAGCGGATCTCGGCCCACACAAACGCAAGTCTATGGAGAAGTGTGAAATATCGCACTGCACTCGAATGTCGTCAGAGTGCAGTGTGATATACACAGAGACAGGCCGCAAAGAGGGAGGGAGCACTTTCTCCACAGCTGTGATCCAATCACAAGTAGCATGACACTCGGCACCCTCTCTCCCCCAATACTGTGCACAATGGATACTTCTTCTTCCCCACCCTCTCTCCCACCATACTGTATCCATATATACTTCTCCACTCTCTTTCCCACCATGCTGTGTCCATACATACTTCCCCACCCTCACTCTCACCATACTGTATCCATACATACTTCCCCACCCTCTCTCCCACCATACTGTATCCATACATACTTTCCCACCCTCTCTTCCACCATACTGTATCCATATATACTTCCCCACCCTCTCTCCCACCATACTATATCCGTACATACTTCCCCACCCTCTCTCCCACCATACTGTATCCATATATACTTCTCCACTCTCTTTCCCACCATGCTGTGTCCATACATACTTCCCCACCCTCACTCCCACCATACTGTATCCATACATACTTCCCCACCCTCTCTCCCACCATGCTGTGTCCATACATACCTCCCCACCCTCTCTCCCACCATACTGTATCCATACATACTTTCCCACCCTCTCTTCCACCATACTGTATCCATATATACTTCCCCACCCTCTCTCCCACCATACTATATCCGTACATACTTCCCCACCCTCTCTCCCACCATACTGTATCCGTACATATTTCCCCACCCTCTCTCCCACCATACTGTATCCATACATACTTCCCCACCCTCTCTCCCACCATACTGTATCCATACATACTTCCCCACCCTCTCTCCCACCATACTGTATCCATACATACTTCCCCACCCTCTCTCCCACCATACTGTATCCATATATACTTCCCCACCCTCTCTCCCACCATACTATATCCGTACATACTTCCCCACCCTCTCTCCCACCATACTGTATCCATACATATTTCCCCACCCTCTCTCCCACCATACTGTATCCATACATACTTCCCCACCCTCTCTCCCACCATACTGTATCCATACATACTTCCCCACCCTCTCTCCCACCATACTGTATCCATACATACTTCCCCAGCCTCTCTCCCGCCATACTGTATCCATACATTCGTCCTCCTTCACCCCATACTGTATCCATACATACTTCCCCACCCTCTCTCCCACCATACTGTATCCATTCATATTTCCCCACCCTCTCTCCCACCATACTGTATCCATACATACTTCCCCAGCCTCTCTCCCACCATACTGTATCCATACATTCGTCCTCCCTCACCCCATACTGTATCCATACATACTTCCCCACCCTCTCTCCCACCATACTGTATCCATACATATTTCCCCTCCCTCTCTCCCACCATACTTTATCCATACATTCGTCCTTCCTCACCCCATACTGTATCCATACATACTTCCCCACCCTCTCTCCCACCATACTGTAGTATCCATACATACTTCCCCACCCTCTCTCCCACCATACTGTATCCATATATACGTCCCCCCTCACCCCATACTGTTTCTCTTCGGTGTCTTCAGCTCCACTGGAGCACTTTTCCTCAGCGTTGTCTGCCGCCTCTGCGGTGCTGAAGTGATGTCAGCAGTGTGATCAGCTGTGATCAGAAAAACACAGCCGCAGAGGACACTGTGACTGCCGCATAAGGCGGCCCGATGGCGCCCCCTGACAGGTACGCCCGGCGCACATACCCCACTAGCACCCCCCTAGATACGCCTCTGATATCTGAACAGATCTAGGACGCTTAAATAAAACCACTCGTACTTTGTCGGGAGCCTCCGAGCACATTCTTCGTGCACATGGAGGTAAAGTTGATAGTAATGATGGGCGGCCTTGGACTGTAAAAGACTGGATCCGCACGGCTTTATAGGTGCCGGACCCGGGCTCGGGATTGTGGACGTTTGATCCGGATCCGAAACACTCAAGAAATTAAAAAAAATAAAGGAAAAATAAAGAAAATAGGAATAAAGTGAGCGCTTCATAATTACCGAGGCTCTGTCACGGCTGTAACTGCTCCCGCGCTGCTGTACGCTGCTCCTGCGGCTTCCCTGTGCCACTCATCATTGCTCATACATATGCACTGCATCTTCTGCCCACCGCCCGTCCTGGTGTCTGTGATTGGTTGCAGTCAGACGTGCCCCTTACAGTGCCGGCCGGGGACCGGGGAGTGCAGCCCGCACCCACTGCCAGGACTGTCACTGGTATAGTGCTGCACATCTATTCATGAACCAGGAAGCTCAGGATGAACAGAGGAGGAAACAGTGTGAGCGCAGACATCTGCTCATCCTGAGCGTCCTGGTTCATGATTAGATGTGCAGCCCTTTAACATTGATAGTGCCGGCAGGGGGATGCGGGCTGCTCTCCCTGATTCCCGGCTGGCGCTGTCAGTGTTAAAGGGTAGTAGGGGTGCTTGGCACAGCCCCGTATTTTAAGCCAGGGTGCTTCAGGTCACCAGAGGTCATACCGTGGGAACCCGGGTAAAGCGCCGAGCCTGTCACATCTAATGGATCTCGGGCAGCTACAGATGGCTATTTTAGGCATGCTAATGTAGTGAGAGGATTATGGGAGTGTGAGTGGATGATGGGAGTGTAAGGATGATTGGAGTGTGAGGATGATTGGAGTGAGAGGATGATGGGAGCATGGGTGGATGATGTGATGTGAGAGGATGATGGGAGTGTGAGAGGATGATGGGAGTGTGAGAGGATGATGGGAGTGTGAGTGGATGATGGGAGTGTAAGGATGATGGGAGTGTGAGTTGATGATGGGAGTGTGAGGATGATGGGAGTGTGAGGATGATGGGAGTGTGAGGATGATGGGAGTGTGAGGATGATGGAAGTATGAGTGAATGATGGGAGTGTAAGGATGATGGGAGTGTGAGTTGATGATGGGAGTGTGAGGATGATGGGAGTGTGGGTGGATGATAGGAGTGAGTGGATGATGGGAGTGTAAGGATGATGGCAGTGTGAGGATGATTGGAGTGACAGGATGATGGGAGCATGGGTGGATGATGTGATGTGAGAGGATGATGGGAGTGTGAGAGGATGATGGGAGTGTGAGAGGATGATGGGAGTGTGAGTGGATGGTGGGAGTGTGAGGATGATGGGAGTGTGAGGATGATGGGAGTGTGAGGATGATGGGAGTGTGAGGATGATGGGAGTGTGGGTGGATGATGGGAGTGTGGGTGGATGATGGGAGTGTGACGATGATGGGAGTGTGGGTGGATGATAGGAATGAGTTGATGATGGGAGTGTGAGGATGATGGGAGTGTGGGTGGATGATGGGAGTGTGGGTGGATGATAGGAATGAGTTGATGATGGGAGTGTGAGGATGATGGGAGTGTGGGTGGATGATGGGAGTGTGAGGATGATGGGACTGTGGGTGGATGATGGGAGTGTGAGGATGATGGGAGTGTAAGTATGATGGGAGTGTGGGTGGATGATAGGAGTGAGTGGATGATGGGAGTGTAAGGATGATGGGAGTGTGAGTTGATGATGGGAGTGTGAGGATGATGGGAGTGTGGGTGGATGATGGGAGTGTGGGTGGAAGATGGGAGTGTGAGGATGATGGGAGTGTGGGTGGATGATGGGAGTGTGGGTGGATGATGGGAGTGTGAGGATGATGGGACTGTGGGTGGATGATGGGAGTGTGAGGATGATGGGAGCGTGGGTGGATGTAACTCATAGTTCACATCTTCAGGCTTTTCCTGTAACTATTTGCGGTCTCCACAGTCGCCAGTGATGATGAGACGTGACCGGCCGTTCTTTAGGCGTTCTCCATACTGTAGACACTTTT
Source organism: Anomaloglossus baeobatrachus (assembly GCF_048569485.1). NCBI lineage: Eukaryota > Metazoa > Chordata > Amphibia > Anura > Aromobatidae > Anomaloglossus > Anomaloglossus baeobatrachus. The sequence goes on from NC_134358.1 coordinate 49,744,372, forward strand.
GCACCTTATAATACAAGTCACTGGGAATTCTCCAATCTAAGAAATAGGAAAAACAATAAAATCTCCCAGAGGTCTGCGCTCCCTCCATGAGAATCTGATGTGGCATATTGTCTGCTCTTCTTATGTGACTTCGGTTTCTTGCGTTTCGATCGCGTTTTTGATGCTGTTTTTGGTCTTTGTTCGGTGCGTCGTGTTTTACATGAAGCCGCTTTGTTTTTGATATTTCCTGGTATTTGGCTTTGATAAAACTTCATTGATGGAGTCATGTGCGGATGGTTGTGTGCATGTACCGCCCCGCGCTCGTTTGTGGGTGGCTCGAGCGCCTCCGGACCGGGAATCACTTCGCTCTGGAAGGGGCTGACGCTTTGAGGAGGATAGGGTTACGGCCGGGGCCGTGGTTTTTGGTTTGAGTTCGTGACGCCACCCACGGGTTGTGGTGAATGTGGACACCACCGCTGCTGTTCACTAGGCACCCGGGGAGATGTTGCACAGTTTTGGTGTTAACCCCTCCGTGGGTAGGGGTGATGGCCCCGGGACCCGGATTGGTGTGGTGTGTCGGTGCTTGGCGGTGCAGGGCAATGCGTGGCCCGAGGGCACGGTCGTACTCACTATTACAGATGCACAGGAGTCTCTGGTAAACCAAGAAGTTGGTGGTCGGTGCCCGCAGCTGGCTGCGTCTGGTCCCCCACTCAGGTTGGTGGTCTCCGCCTTTCTCCTGCACCTTCTGTGTAGCTGTGGACAGCCCGTGCTTCAGCAACGGGAGCCTGCTCCCTGGCGTTGTATGTGTCAGGAGATCCCGTTTGCCCGCAGACGCTGGCCCGTGGGATCTCTTTGCCTGAGCGGTGGCGTTTTATCCCCCTCGGTGGGCTGTTGTCTTTAGTCGGGACTTGGGTGGGAGAGGACCTAAAGTCCAGACCTCAATCAGTTAATTAACGGGGTCCGGTAGTTTCAGGACCGCGTTTCAGGGTCTGAGTACCCCCCTTTTGTGCTCCGGTTTCCAGTCGGTTCCCCGGTTCGGTACTGGCGGGCCACTACCCTGCCCCGGTCCCTTACGGTTCCACCGAGCCGTCTTCCTGGCTCCTGCAGGCTGAGGCCACCGTTTGCCTCCTAGCCAGAGGTGACTGGGCTCCGACCCAGACACCTGGTGTTAGGCTTAGGCAGACCTGGCACAGGTCTGCCTCTGCTCCTGAACTTCACTTCACTGTCAAAAACTGACTACTGTTTTTCCTGCCTCAGGACCAGTGAACTCCTCGGTGGGTACGTCCAACCGCCTGGGCACGCCCCCTGGTGTGTCCATCAAATTCTGAGGGAGGTGACTAGGGTTTTAAGGTTGGCTGATGACACCTTTTTAGGGGACGGGTGTTTGTGCAAGGGCTTACCTGTGACTACCTGGCTAGTCCAGGGCGTCACATGCACATGATGCGGTTTTATCACTTTTTTAAATGCGTTTTTTTAAGTGCAGGTTTGCCACAAATCCTGCAGAGAATCCTGAGGTCTCGGCTCACGTCGCTGACTTTTTCCTTGCAGATTTGGTGCAGATATAAATCTCCAGGATGTCAATTCTTTCAGAGGTTTTGCAGCTGGATTTTTACTGCCAAGAGATGAAGAAACATCTGAACCAAATACTTAACGTTTGCACATACAGTGAAGGAAATAAGTATTGGATCCCTCGCTGATTGTAACTCTGCACACTGACAAAGACATGGACTGGCTATAATTTTAAGGGTCGGTTAATTTTAACAGTGAGAAATAGAAAATCCAAAATAAAATCCAAAAAATCACATTGTATAAATTATATATATGTATTTGCATTTTGCAGAGAGAAATAAGTATTTGATCCCATTAAGAGTTCTGGCTCCTACAGACACTTAGGCGCTCCTAATCCCCTCATTACCTGCATTAGAGACAGCTCTTACATTGTCCCCTGTATAAAGACTCCTGTCCACAGACTCCATTAATCAGTCAGACGCTAACCTCTACAACATGGGGCGACCAAAGAGCTTTCTAAGGACGTCAGTGACAAGATCATAGACCTGCACAAGGTTGGAATGGGCTACAAATCCATAAGTAAGACGCTGGGTGAGGAGGAGATAACTGCTGGTGCAATAGTAAGAAAATGTAAGAAATACAAAATGGGTGTCAATCCACACCGACCTGGGGCTCCACGCAAAATCTCACCTCGTGGGGTCTCCAGGATCATGAGGAAGGTGAGAGATCAGCCTAAAACTACATGGGGGGAACTTGTTAATGATCTCAAGGCAGCTGGGACCACGGTCACCAAGAAAACCATTGGTAACACATTACACCGTAATGGCTTAAAATCCTGCACTGCCCGCAAAGTCCCACTGCTCAAGAAGGCCCATGTGCAGCCGGCCCATCTGAAGAAGGCCCATGTGCAGCCGGCCCATATGAAGAAGGCCCATGTGCAGCCGGCTCATATGAAGAAGGCCCATGTGCAGCCGGCCCGTCTGAAGAAGGCCCATGTGCAGCCGGCCTATCTGAAGAAGACCCATATGCAGCCGGCTCATATGAAGAATGCCCATGTGCAGCCGGCCTATCTGAAGAAGACCCATATGCAGCCAGCTCATATGAAGAAGGCCCATGTGCAGCCGGCCTGTCTGAAGAAGGCCCATGTGCAGCTGGTTTGTCTGAAGAAGGCCCATGTGCCGTCGGCTCCTCTGAAGGCCCATGTGTAGTTGGCCTGTCTGAAATTTGCCAGTGAACACATGGATGATTCTGAGAGTGATTGGGAGAAGGTGCTGTGCTTCAGATGAGACAAAAATTGACCTCTTTGGCATTAAATCAACTCGCCGTGTTTGGAGGAAGAGAAATGTTGCCTATGACCCAAAGAACACCGTCCCCACTGTCAAGCATGGAGGTGGAAATATTATGTTTTAGGGGTGTTTCTCTGCTAAGGGCACAGGACTACTTCTCTGCATCAATGGGACAATGGATGGAGACATGTATCGTAAAATCCTGAGTGACAACCTCCTTACCTCCGCCAGGACATTAAAAAGGGGTCGTGGCTGGGTCTTCCAACATGACAATGACCCAAAACATACAGACAAGGCAACAAGGGAGTGGCTCAAAAAGAAAACTTATGGAGGAGCTGAAGCTCAGAGTTGCCAAGCGACAGCCTCAAAATCTTAATGATTTAGAGAAGATCTGTAAAGAGGAGTGGAGCAAAATCCCTCCTGACATGAAACCTCATTATCAACTACAAAAACATCTGACTGCTGGGCGGCCAACAAGGGGACGGCCACCAAATATTAAGTCTTGTTTGCTAAAGGGATCAAATACTTATTTCTCTCTGCAAAATGCAAATAATTTTATAAAATGTATACAATGTGATTTTCTGGATTATATTTTCGATATTTTATCTCTCACTGTTGAAATTAACCGACCCTGAAAATTATAGACTGTTCATGTCTTTGTCAGTGGGCAAACTTACAAAATCAGCAAGCGATCAAATACTTATTTACCCTACTGTACCTTAAGACCCTGCATTTTTGACACAGCAAAAATATATGTAAAGTAGCGGCCGGCAGCTACCCCAGAATTGGTGCATCCATTAGATACGCTAATCTTTGCCCTTTACCCGGCTCATCCCAATTACCCTGAAGCGGTGGCAATCGGAATAATATAAGAGATTAATGACAGCTGTGATTTGTGAAAAATCCCACTTGTCATCAAGCCGGACACTAGTATTGCGGAGGGCTCTAAGAGAGATCCCCCATTACTAATCATGTAAGTAAAAAGAAATAAACACAAAACACAGAGAAAAATTGTTGTTTTTTTTTCAAAAAATCCTTTTTAATATTTATTAACCCCTAAAACATCCTTGCAGGTCTGATGTAATATACACAAAGTCCCACAACGCTCCCAGCTCTGCTACATCTGAGGTCACAGTTCGCGGTCACATTAGAAAACGTGACTGAGCACCGCGGCATTAGGAAAACACTGACGGAGCTGCAGCTATGAGCGGTGACTTCACTGAGTTCACAGCTGGAGTTTTCCACGGTACCTCAGCTGTGACCTGATGTGAACTGACCTGAGGTGAACTCAGTGACCTCACCTCAAGTGAACTCATTGAAGGCAATGCCAGATTACAAGATCAGGCTTTGTCCGCACAAGGAGTATTTGGCTGCAGACATTTCTGCACCAAATCTGCATATCCTAGTATAAAAATGCACCAAAACCACATTAATAAAGCATGTGGTTTTGATGTGTTTTTTTTTTTTTTGCCAGGAGATGCAGATTCTATGCAGAAATATCTGCAACTAAATACTCAATGTGCACATTTTGCCCAATCCGGCATTGAGTTCAATAAGTTCACCTGACGTCACAGCTGGGGTGCCCAGAGTATCCCAGCTGTGACCTCAGGTGAACTGACCTAAAGTGAACTTATTGGCCTCACCTCAGATGAAATCACTTAAGTCAATGCCAGATTAGGCTGTGTCCACACATTGAGAATTTGGTTGCAGACATGTCTGCATGAAAACTGCATCTACTTGTGAAAAAAAAAACGCACCAAAAACGTGATGCAGTTTGATGCATTTCTTTGTCAAGAGATGCAGATTTGGTGCTGAAATGTATGCAACCCAAATACTTAGTGTGCATACACTACCTAATCCGATAATCGGAATGGAGCTCAATTACTTCAGCTGAGGTGAGGTCGCTGAGTTCAATGAGGTTCCCTCGGGTCAGTTCACCTAAAGTCACAGCTGGGATACCGTGGAATCGCCAGCTGTGACCTCAGGTGAATCTCACTTAACTCAATGCTGGATTACCGGAGTAGGCTATGTCTATATGTTATTTGGTTGCAGATATTTCTGCAATAAATTTGCATCTTATGGCAAAAATATGCATTGAAACAGCGAAGCATAAGGAAAGGCAGCCGTAGCGAGCCATGACCCCTGATAGAAGGAAAGGTAGCCATAGCGGGTGATAACCCCCAACAGAACAAAGTCAAGGTGCTGTTGTGAGCGATGACCCCCGACAAAAGAGGGAAAGGAGGTTGTAGTAGGTGATGACTCCCGACAGGAGAGTGAGAGGCGGCTGTAGTGAGTGAAGACTTCCGAAAGGAAAAGAAAAGGCGATTGTAGTGGGCGATAACCACCGACAGGAGAGTGAAAGGCGGTCTTAGCAAGTGATGATCCCCAATAGGAGAGAGAAAGGGTGCTGTAGCAGGTGAAGACCCTCCAACAGAAAAAGGTAAAGTCACCATAGTGAGCGAGGACCCTCGATAGGAGAAGAAAAGGCAACCGTAGCGAGTGATGACCACCGACAGGAGAGGGAAAGGCATTCACAGTGGGTGATGACCCCTGACAGGACAGGGAAAGGCTGTGGTAGCAGGCGATGACCTCAGCCAGGAGGAAAGGCGGACATAGCAATGACCCATGACAGAGGAGTTAAAGGCGGCTGTAGTGGGCAATGACCCCCGATAGGAGAAAGGCGGTTCATAATAACCCAGCTTTCCTATTTTTCCACTGAATTTCGAGGGCTGTGCATTTTTAAAAAGAAAAAAAAAACAACAAAAAAAACTGCATACAACTTCTAATTTATTAAACCTAGACATAAAAAATATAGCTGTCTGCCGCCTCCTGCCCCCAGTCCACCCTCCTCTGCTGAGCTCACGCAGGTTTTGAGATCTCCTCTCTACACGATTATCCTCCAGAGACTTCATCTACTCTGTCCCCCAATCTCCGAGCAGCGCGGAGACCTCCTGTAGATGGTTGTGCACCACCGACTCCAGCACCGCGTACACGTCCTTACTCGCTTTGCTGGCCGTGTCCATCACTCGCTCCAGGTGATCCTCATGCAGCCGCGAGTTCATCTCCAGTAACGCGATCTGCTCAGACTTGGATAACAAAGCTAAAGACAACTGCCACCCCCCCTCCCCCCCCCCGCCGAAATCAGACAGCGGTGTGTCCTCAATGAAGCTGGTGCACATGTAGTCCTGATTGGGGATGCTGGCGTCGATTACCGCCATCGTTCACATTAGTGCAGTAATTGTCACCGTCTGCCTGAAGGATCTAAAAAGGGGTAAAATATAAAATATATAATTATATTACCACCTGTGATGATCCTACACGGCCGTCCTCAGTCTCAGATGGCTGACAACATTTTTGTGCTATTGATGTTTTTAGTCTCCTTCTTCTGAGAGCCAGGACTTTTTATTTTTTCCATCCACATTGCCGTATGGGGCTTGTTCTCTTTTGTGGGTCAAATTATAGTTTTTCCATTTATTTTACCATAAAATGCACTGACATAGAAGAAAAACAAACAAACCACCATTGTTATTTGAGTTTTGGTTTTTCAGCGTTTTCAGTGCAGTAAAAATCTACAGGAGACCGGACTCTACAGGTCAATGTGAGTACGACCAATACCGGACTGGTGTCGTCATTTCTAGAGGTAAAGAAAAACAAAATAAAAGTGATAAATAGAAAGATGTAACAAAATGTAATTTGTGTCAGCATTCTCTGAGATCTGTCATTTCTTATTCTCCGGTGATGGAGCTGTCTGGGGTTTGTTTCTTGAGCGCCAAACTCAAGTTTTCATTGATATCACTCTGTACTATTTGTGCAACATTTTTAGCGCTTATTATTGTCTACTGTAAATATATATATATATATATTTATATATATATACTAGCTGTAGTACCCGGGCGTTGCCCGGGATAGTAACTGTCTCTCTCCCAGTCTCTGTCTTTGTGTCGCTGTCTGTCTATATCGCTCCTTGTCTGTCTGTGTCTATGTCTCTGTCTGTCTGTTTCCATTTCTCTGTCTGTCTTTGTGTCAATCTATCTGTATCTCTGTCTGTCTCTCTCTCTGTCTCTATGTCTGTGTCTGTCTGTCTCTTTCCCCGTCTGTCTCTTGCCCCATCTGTCTCTTTCCAGGTGTGTCTCTTTCCCCATCTGTCTCTTTCCTGGTGTGTCTCTTTCAATGTTTGTCTCTTTCCTGTGTCTCTTTCCGGGTATATCTCTTTCAATGTTTGTCTCTTTCCCTGTCTGTCTCTCTGTCTGTCTCTTTCCCTGTCTGCCTGTCTCTGTCTGCCTGTCTCTTTCCCTGTCTGCCTGTCTCTGTCTGTCTCATTCCTTGTCTGTCTCTGTCTCTTTCCCCGTCTGTCTCAATCAAGGTCTGTATCTTTCCCCATCTGTCTTTGTCTGTCTCTCTCCCTGTCTCTTTCCCCATCTGTCTCTTTCCCCGTCTGTCTGTATCTCTCTGTCTCTTTTCCTGTCTGTCTCTTTCTGGCTCTCTCTCTATCCGTCTCCCCACCAACATCATATTACCTCACACATAAGCTTTTTATACTATGAATGTCCTTTGTTCCTATAGCAACCAATCACAGCTGCTATTAATAAACTGTAGTTCAAGGCTCCATGCACTTTAATGGAGGCATGTTATTTGGAGAGTAACTGTAAAGCACGGGGTTAAATTTGCCTGTCAAAACAGTCTACGACATTCCCTGGGTCACGAGGCGTCTGTGCAAAATTTGGTGATTGTAAATGCGACGGTGCAGATTCCTTTAGCGGACATACACACACACTCAGCTTTATATCTTAGATACAAAGCTGAGTGTATGTATGTGTGTATGTCCGCTAAAGGAATTTGCATCGTCGCATTTACAATCACGAAATTTTGCAGGCTCCTCATGTGAATCAAGGAGCGTCAAAGACTATGTTTTGAAAGGAAAATTTAACCCCGCGCTTTACAGTTACTCTCCAAAACACCTGTTTCCATTAAAGTCAAAGGAGAGAGGAGCTACAGCTTATTAATAGGAGCTGTGATTGGTTGCTATAGGAACAAAATAAATTCTTACTATAAGAAGCTTATGTGTGAGGTAATAAAATGTCGGTGGAGAGACAGATAGAGAGAGACAGAAAGAGACAGACAGACATAAGCACAAACAGAGGGCTAATACCCCGAAACAGCTGTCTGTGGATGGATACCATGTTTGGCAGAGGCGGTCTCCTTGACTGGAGACTGCCCTTCCTGTGGTTGTTCCTTCCCGGTGAAAGACCTGGCTAGTTTCCTGCAAGCGTTGAGAAACATGTGATGGTGTCTCCGCAGCATTCTTGTTTTGCATATTTTCCCAGGGGGCCTTGTTCAAGTGTCACTGCGTTGAGAAACACGTGATGGTGTCTCCGCGGTGTTGGATGTTGATCTCCCTGAGGTCAACCATCCTTCCCTTGTCATATCTTTAAACTCTTCAAAGAGTTGGATATTGACTAAAAGGGCCACTTAATATGGTGGTTATGGTGGTCTCCTAAAAAGAGCCACTCCTCGGCTAGGTCCTTCCCGGAGGGATATCTGGCTAGTTCTGTGTCGAGACTCCTAACAGAGGCTCCACGGACCTTTTTGATTTGCATCCTTACCTATGTAGTCTTCTACTAGGCATTGCTCCCACTAGCCAGTTTCCTACTCCACACTGATGAGGGGCAAATACCCCGAAACAGCTGTCTGTGGATGGATACCATGTTTGGCATAGGCGGTTTCCTTGACTGGAGGCTGCCCTTCCCGTGGTTGTTCCTTCCCGGTGAAAGACCTGGCTAGTTTCCTGCCAGCGTTGAGTAACATGTGATGGTGTCTCCGCGGCATTCTTGTTTTGCATAAGCACAGACAGAAACTGACAGATAAGGAAAGAGACAGAGAGATAAACAGTCAAAGAGACAGACAGACAGACACAGACTGACAGACAGGGAAAGAGACAGAGGGGCAAAGAGACAGAGGGGGAAAAGAGACAGAGGGGGAAAAGAGACAGAGGGGGAAAAGAGACAGACCTGGAACGAGACAGACAGAGAGACTGATACAGAGACAGACAGAGAGATAGACACAAACAGACAGACAGACATGGATAGAGATTGACACACAGACAGAGCCACACACACAGACACACACAGAGACAGACACACAGACAGAAAGAGATAGACAGGGAGACACAGACAGACAGACTGAGTACTAGTTAGTCTAATATATAAAGCTGAGTGTGTGTGTGTGTGTATGTCCGCTAAAGGAATCCGCACCATCGCATTTACAATCACGATATTTTGCAGACACCCCATGTGACTCAAGGAATGACATAGACTATGTTTTGACGGGAAAATTTAACCCCGCGCTTTAGTTACTCTCCAGCAAACCCCCTCCATTAAAGTCAATGGAGCTACAAGCTATAGGTTATTATTAGCAGCTGTGCGTGGTTGCTATAGGAACTTAAGACATTCATAGTATTAGACGCTTATGTGTGAGATAATAAGATGTCGGTAGAGAAACAGAGAGAGACAGAAAGAGACATAGGCACAGACAGAGTAAGAGGCAGACAGGGAAAGGGAGATAGACAGAGACAAAGAGAGAAAGAGACAGTCAAAGAGACAGAGGCGGACAGAGACAGACAGGGAAAGAGACGGATAGAGAGGGACAGAAAAGAAAGAGACAGACAGACATAGACACAGAGTAAGAGGCAAACAGGGAAAGGAAAAGAGACAGAAACAGACAGAGAGGGACAGGCAATTAAAGAGACAGAGGCAGACAGAGAGAGACAGGGAAAGAGACAGACACAGAAACAGAGAGATAGATAATGAAAGACAGACAGAGAGACAGAGACACATGGATACAGACAGACACACAGAGACAGAGAGAAACAGACAGACACGGAAAGAGACAGAAACAGACAGACACGGAGAGACAGACAGTCAGAGACAGACACAAACAGACAGAGACTGGGAGAGAGACAGAGACAGTTACTATCCCGGGCAACGCCGGGTACTACAGCTAGTATATATAGATATTTTTTTTTGTTGGTGGGAGAGCAGTGAACAAAAAAATAACAAAGTGAAAATTCTGCGGCTGTGACGATTTTTTACCTTCACGGCATTTTACACTATGGGTTAAATAATTTTAGATTTAGATAAACTGAACCTTTTCGGATGCGGCGACACCGGATAGGTTTATTTATTTACACTCTTTTATTTTTCAGTAGGAAAAAGAAGACAATTTTTCTTTACTCCCTCTAAGCAATGTGCGATCGTTTGTACCATCTGCAGCTTGGGGCACAAGCGTTGGGACATTTGTCGGAGGCCCCGTGCAGCGCCCGCACTCGCCTGCACATAGATATGGATCTGGGATTGCGGGTACAGCGGGGTGAGGATGGCGGCCTCGAACGTCTGCTTCAGGTGCAGGCTCATCTCGGTGGACGTGCGGTCTCTGTGCGGCCGGCGCTTCCTCTCCCCGGTGCTGAAGGTGGCCATACTGTACTGACCTTCTCCACCGCGCGATCATGGAGGGTTTTTGCTTTAGAGCAGTGGATAAATAAATATATATATATATATATATATATATATATATATATATATATAATAAAGTATAAACAGAAAGGACAGAGTTAATGTCAGCACTGAACAATGTCAATAAAGCTCGACTGTTGTAAAGTGAAAAGTTCAGGAACTTTCCAATAGAATTTGGGTCCGGTTCATCACTTTTGGGTTTTTGTTTTATTTTTAAGTCGCCTCTTTTGTCTTGTGATGTGCAGTGACTTTTTTTGTATTGACCCAAATTCTTCAAAATGACACAAGAATTCATGATTTTTTTATTTGAACATAATCCCCCTAAAAAAATGTATAAAAAAATCACTGAAGTAAATTTGTGGTAAAAGACATTTTTGTAATTTCCTAAAAAGTAAAAATTAATCGATCAGCTACAGACACAGAAAACTAAAAATCACTTCCACGAGAGCAAATATCAAAATACAAACATTATATAAAATAAATAAATAAATCTTTATTTTTATATAGCGCTAACATATTCCACAGCGCTTTACATACATCAGGAACACTGTCCCCATTGGAGCTCACAATCTAAATTCCCTGTCTGTATGTTTTTGGAGTGTGGGAGGAAACCCACGCAAACACGGGGAGAACATACAAACTCCTTGCAGATGGTGTCCTTGGTGGGATTTGAACCCAGGACCTCAGCGCTGCAAGACTGCACTGCTAACCACTGAGCCACCGTGCCGCCCTAAAATGATATAATTCTAAATATTGAACACTAAAACTATATACTCTTTCCAGCTCTGCTACATCCACCTCTCTCCAGCTTTGCTACATCCACCTCTCTCCAGCTCTGCTACATCCACCTCTCTCCAGCTCTGCTACATCCACCTCTCTCCAGCTCTGCTACATCCACCTCTCTCCAGCTTTGCTACATCCACTTCTCTCCAGCTCTGCTACATCCACCTCTCTCCAGCTCTGCTACATCCACCTCTCTCCAGCTCTGCTACATCCCTCTCTCCAGCTCTGCTACATCCACCTCTCTCTAGCTCTGCTACATCCACCTCTCCAGCTCTGCCACATCCACCTGTCTCCAGCTCTGCTACACCCACCTCTCTCCAGCTCTGCTACATCCACCAGTCTCCAGCTCTGCTACACCCACCTCTCTCCAGCTGTGCTACACCCACCTCTCTCCAGATCTGCTACATCCACCTCTCTCCAGCTTTGCTACATCCACTTCTCTCCAGCTCTGCTACATCCACCTCTCTCCAGCTCTGCTACATCCACCTCTCTCCAGCTCTGCTACATCCACCTGTCTCCAGCTCTGCTACACCCACCTCTCTCTAGCTCTGCTACATCCACCTCTCTCCCAACTCTGCTACATCCACCTCTCTCCAGCTCTGCTACACCCACCTCTCCTACATACACCTCTCTCCAGCTCTGCTACATCCACCTCTCTCCAGCTCTGCTACATCCACCTCTCTCCAGCTCTGCTACACCCACCTCTCTCCAGCTCTGCTACACCCACCTCTCTCCAGCTCTGCTACATCCTCCTCTCTCCACCTCTGCTACATCTACCTCTCTCCAGCTCTGCTACATCTACCTCTCTCCAGCTCTGCTACATCCACCTCTCTCCAGGTCTGTACATCCACCTCTCTCCAGCTCTGCTACATCCACCTCTCTCCAGCTCTACTACATCCTCCTCTCTCCAGCTCTGCTACATCCACCTCTCTCAAGCTCTGCTACATCCACCTCTCTCCAGCTTTGCTACATCCACCTCTCTCCAGCTCTGCTACATCCACCTCTATCCAGCTCTGCTACATCCACCTCTCTCCAGCTTTGCTACATCCACCTCTCTCCAGCTCTGCTACATCCTCTCTCCAGCTCTGCTACTTCCACCTCTCTCAAGCTCTGCTACATCCACCTCTCCAGCTCTGCTACATCCTCCTCTCTCTGCTACATCCACCTCTCTCCAACTCTGCTACATCCCCCTCTCCAGCTCTGCTACATCCTCCTCTCTCCAGCTCTGCTACATCCACCTCTCTCCAGCACTACTACATCCACCTCTCTCCAGCTCTGTTACACCCACCTCTCTCCAGCTCTGCTACATCCACCTCTCTCCAGCTCTGCTACATCCTCCTCTCTCCAGATCTGCTACATCCACCTCTCTCAAGCTCTGCTACATCCACCTCTCAAGCTCTGCTACATCCACCTCTCTCCAGCTCTGCTACATCTCCCTCTTTCCAGCTCTGCTACATCCTCCTCTCTCCAGCTCTGCTACATCCACCTCTCTCCAGCACTACTACATCCACCTCTCTCCAGCTCTGCTACACCCACCTCTCTCTAGCTCTGCTACACCCACCTCTCTCTAGCTCTGCTACATCCACCTCTCTCCCAACTCTGTTACATCCTCTCTCCAGCTCTGCTACACCCACCTCTCTCCAGCTCTCCTACATACACCTCTCTCCAGCTCTGCTACATCCACCTCTCTCCAGCTCTACTACATCCACCTCTCTCCAGCTCTGCTACACCCACCTCTCTCCAGCTCTGCTACATATTCCTCTCTCTAGCTCTGCTACATCCACCTCTCTCCACCTCTGCTATATCTACCTCTCTCCAGCTCTGCTACATCCACCTCTCCTACATCTACCTCCCTCCAGCTCTGCTACATCCACCTCTCTCCAGCTCTGTACATCCACCTCTCTCCAGCTCTGCTACATCCACCTCTCTCCAGCTCTGCTACATCCTCCTCTCTCCAGCTCTGCTACATCCACCTCTCTCAAGCTCTGCTACATCCACCTCTCTCAAGCTCTGATACATACACCTCTCCAGCTCTGCTACATCCTCCTCTCTCTGCTCTGCTACATCCACCTCTCTTCAACTCTGCTACATCCCCCTCTCTCCAGCTCTGCTACATCCTCCTCTCTCTAGCTCTGCTACATCCACCTCTCTCCAGCACTACTACATCCACCTCTTTTCAGCTCTGCTACACCCACCTCTCTCCAGCTCTGCTACATCCACCTCTCTCCAGCTCTGCTACACCCACCTCTCTGTGCTCTGCTACATCCACCTCTCTCCAGCTCTGCTACATCCACCTCTCTCCAGCTCTGCTACATCCACCTTTCTCCAGCACTGCTACATCCACCTCTCTCCAGCTCTGCTACACCCACCTCTCTCCAGCTCTGCTACATCCACCTCTCTCCAGCTATGCTACATCCACCTCTCTCCAGCTCTGCTACATCCACCTCTCTCCAGCACTGCTACACCCACCTCTCTCCAGCTCTGCTACATCCACCTCTCTCCAGCTCTGCTACATCAACGTCTCTCCAGCTCTGCTACATCCACCTCTCTCCAGCTCTGCTACATCCACCTGTCTCCCAGCTCTGCTACATCCACCTCTCTCCAACTCTGCTACATCCTCCTCTCTCCACCTCTGCTACATCCACCTCTCTCCAGCTCTGCTACATCCTCCTGTCTCCACCTCTGCTATATCTACCTCTCTCCAGCTCTGCTACATCCACCTCTCCTACATCTACCTCCCTCCAGCTCTGCTACATCCACCTCTCTCCAGCTCTGTACATCCAACTCTCTCCAGCTCTGCTACATCCACCTCTCTCCAGCTCTGCTACATCCTCCTCTCTCCAGCTCTGCTACATCCACCTCTCTCAAGCTCTGCTACATCCACCTCTCTCAAGCTCTGCTACATCCACCTCTCTCAAGCTCTGATACATCCACCTCTCTCCACCTCTGCTACATCTACCTCTCTCCAGCTCTGCTACATCTACCTCTCTCCAGCTCTGCTACATCCACCTCTCTCCAGGTCTGTACATCCATCTCTCTCCAGCTCTGCTACATCCACCTCTCTCCAGCTCTGCTACATCGACCTCTCTCCAGCTCTGCTACATCCACCTCTCTCCAGCTCTGCTACATCCACCTCTCTCCAGCTCTGCTACATCAACCTCTCTCCAGCTCTGCTACATCGACCTCTCTCCAGCTCTGCTACATCCACCTCTCTCCAGCTCTGCTACATCCACCTCTCCAGCTCTGCTACATCCACCTCTCTCCAGCTCTGCTACATCCACCTCTCTCTAGCTCTGCTACATGCACCTCTCCCCAGCTCTGCTACACCCACCTCTCTCCAGCTCTGCTACATCCACCTCTCTCCAGCTCTGCTACATCCACCTCTCTCCAGCTCTGCTACATCCTCCTCTCTCCAGCTCTGCTACATCCACCTCTCTCCAGCTCTGCTACATCCACCTCTCCCCAGCTCTGCTACATGCACCTCTCCCCAGCTCTGCTACATCCACCTCTCCAGCTCTGCTACATCCACCTCTCCAGCTCTGCTACATCCACCTCTCTCCAGCTCTGCTACATCCTCCTCTCTCTGCTCTCAGCGATCACAGAGCTTTCATTACACAATCTTTGTTTTCCAGTCAAGACTTTACACGAGCGTGACGTCACCGAAGGTCCTGCTGCAGCGATCTCACAGGAAGCTGGTAAGTCACCTGAGCATGACGTCACAGAAGGTCTTGTATAAACAGGAAAACAGCGTCCACAAAGGAATCTGGTCACATGGGCTGACGTCAGGGAAGGTCCTGTGAAGTTTTATCCACCATTCCGTCCTCCCACCACTAGGTGTCGCTAGTGATCTGCTCAGTGTCGGCGCTCTGTCCACGGATACTATAAAAGGAGCGCGGCGAGGAAGACGGCGCCATTATTATCACACAGTGCAGCAGAGAGCAGTGACAATGAGCTCTGTGCTGTGTCTATAGCGCGGCCATAACCAGTCTATGGGGCGATTACACAGGGAAAAGAGGCTAGATATAGGGAAAAGAGGCTAGATACAGGGAAAAGAGGCTAGATACAGGGAAAAGAGGCCAGATACAGGGAAAAGAGGCTAGATACAGGGAAAAGAGGCTGGATACAGGGAAAAGAGGCTGGATATAGATATAGGGCAGACGGCACAGCTCGGTGTAAAGGCGCCAGTGTGAATATGGTGCAGGGTTTAGTGACTTCATGAGGTAAAATCACCTCACAAAAGATGGTTCCTGCAGAGACGATCACTCAGAGCAGCGGATGAGGCCTCTATAGATAGTAATGATGGCATTATTGGTAGATTAGGACTGGAGCATGGCGGCAATGCTCAGAATCACCATTAATGTTACACAATCCCTCACTATTACATGTGCAATTATAAATAGGAAGGAAAAAGAGAGAAAATGCCGCACAGAGGGCAAAAAATCCGAAAATAAACAAATGCAAAAGCAGAAAATGCAGAAAAAAAAAGTGACTGAACCGCAGAAATAGAGAAATCATCAGAGAGAAAATACTGAGGAAAATGTGCAAAATAATCCAAAAATCAAATCCTGTGTAATTACATCAAAGGAGAACATCTGCAGCAACAGAAGCGCAAAAGTGACGAAACCGAACCCGAAAAATACCGCAATAATTATAAATAACCGCAACAATGGGGATGAGCGAAAAATACCGCACAAAGCGCAAAAGAGGGTCCGAAAATCATCAGAATCCGTATCCATATAAATAAGGTCAAAAGACGAGAAAATGATTTTACATCAAAACCTCACATAGAGAATAGCGCAAGAGTCATAATAGGAAAAAGTGTGAAAAATTCACTTTTTAACCCCTTCATGGACATAATATATACATCCTTGGCCAGGGCTGTCCCTTTAATGCAGGCTCCTGTTTGCCACCTCCATTTGCTCTCCTGTGACATGAGCGCCGCCACTCAGGAGATCAGCGTTTCTGCTGTACAGAGCGGTGCTGATGAGGCTGAAGCTTCGCTTTAATCAGAAGTGATCGGACACTGCAGGGAAAAAGTCCCCTAAAGGGACTAGTAAATTCAGTAAAAAATGTAAATAAAAAGAAAATGAAAAAACCTAAAAGTTAAAAATCATCCCTATTTTTCCCCATTGAAAATAAGTTAAAAAAAAAATTACACATTTGTTATCGCTGCGTTCAGAAATCCCAGATCTATCAAATCATAAAATCAATTAATCTGATTGGTACACGGTGGAGCGAGAAAAAAAACCAAAATGCCAGAATTACGTTTTATTGGTCGCTGCAACATTGCATTAAAATGTAATAGCAGGCGATCAAAACATCGCATCTACCCAAAAATTGTATAATTAAAAACACCAGCTCAAGACGCTAGAAAATAAGACGTCACTGAGCCCCAGAGACCAGAAAATGAGAACGGAACATGGCGAGAAAAGCACAATTTTATATTTATTCATTTATTTTTCTACAAATTTCTGAATATATGTCACCACTTAGATAACAGTAAATCTGTATGGGTTTGGTATCTACAAACTCGTATTGACCTGGAGAATCATAATGCCAGGTCAGATTAACCATAAAGTGAACACGGTAAAGAAACCTCCAAAACAATCGTGCAATTACACTTTTTTTTTGCAATTTCACCACACTAATTTTTTTTTCCATTTTCCAGTACAATATGGGGCAGAATGAATGGTGTCATTAAAAAGTGCAACTCTTCCTGCAAAAAACAAGTCCTCATTTGGAAAAGTAAAAAAAGTATGGCTTTTTTTAAGAAGGGGCAGAACCAAAATTAAAAAGGGGTTAAGATGGAAAAAGAAGACAAAAATTCTTATAGGTATTTTGCCTTCTCCCAATGACTAAAACATTGCAGAATAGAAAACTGAGAGAAACTGAACATAAATAATAAAATCTTTGACCCCCACTGATAGGAGGATAATCCTCTATAAACCGCAGCCAATCGTTTATCATAAACAATATATATATATATACACACACACACCGGTTGTATGTAGCAGGCATACAATCAATACATTCTGTGCTAACCCTGAATCCTCTGGCCTCATTCACTTGTCACTTGTTCTTGGATGAGTGAGATCCATGTTTCTCGCGGATCACTCTCGTACCTGCGATAGTGAATACGGCTGTTCACATGTCTGTGGTTTTTTGTGGACTGATTGCACAGAATCATGGAGACGACATATAATGATCCATCTGTCAGAGCTATATCCGCAGTGCAGGTCTATGGATCCAGAAATATTCGCTCAGCGCTCGGCCGCAATCTGTACCTTATGTTTCAGTGACTGATAGGAATACAAAGAAACTGTTACTTTTCTGTTTTCTCACCCAAGAAAAAAAATGAGTCAATTGAGACAAAACTTTAAGTATAAAATCTGACACCAAACTCTGACGAACGTATACAGTGTATCCGAATAGAGTATAGAAAGGCAAAAACAAAAAACCTCAAATTCGCTTAAAAATATTCTTTAATGATATATATTAAAATTTTTTCAAAACATCCAATGTAATAAACACACGAGGACCAATAAAAGGGGTGGGGGGGAGCTGCTTTGATATATGGGATTCCTATAGAGCCCTATGGGATCTAGCTCCTACCTACCAACGGAGTGTTTTACGCCGTAACTGTTTTGGGCGCCCCCGCTCCACGTCGGCTTTCCCTCAAAATGGCCCTAACAGCTAGTGAATTAAAATAATAATTACACTCTAAATGGCCAAGTAGTGATATTAAATTATGCTGGTTATAATACAAAAGTTAATATCCTCCAAAATGGGAGGTTTAACAAAAAAGACAAAAAAACCTCATGTGCCAAGCCTCAAAAAAAGTAATAGACAAATTTTGGGCAACCAGTATTGCACAAAAAGGTCCTTCAAACAAATATGTAGTGAAGGATATGAATGAGGAAAATACCATTTTTTATATATATATATATATATATATATATATATATATATATATATATACATTCCATCACTCAATATCCTTCCCCCCTCACATAACCTGGCCATTGTTCATGGACAAACTTCATACATAAACTTGCCAACAGGACAGTGCACACTTTAGATATATAATGCAGTGCCCTCAAGCAGTCACAGAGATAGTTTATGAGCAGAGTTAAACATAGTATTAATCACAGTCAGGGAAAGCGATATAAATTAATTACTTCCCTGAAAGAAGTTGCTCTGCAGTGCCTCAGTGCCTCGACGCGTTTCCCCTTCTAAAGATATAAGGATCATCAGGAGGCTATAATGTCACGGGTAACCGATGTATATGGAGGAATAATCCATGGCTGTATGCCCAGAACACAGGATGTCCGGGTTTAAAACACGGCGCCAATCAGATCACATGGATCAGGCAACCAATCAGTGTTTTAGGCTACTCTGTCTTCAGAACTTGACTGCGCATATAACTTGCAGCCTGGACGCTAGAGGTCCCTGGGTCATGTCTGCACCTGCATGCGCGCTGTAATACAGACACAGATCCTGTGTCTACGATACCAGCCCGCACAAGAGTGGGCGGTAACACAATGTGGACATTGGCACCGCCTATACACACCCTATCCATACGGACGCCGCCTGGTAGTGCGGTACCACCCCCAATAACGTGTCATTGTTTATACACGTGGGGGAATCAGAGAGCCTGCCCACGCATGCGCACTCCAAACTTGGCTCTCAGAATCATATAATGTCTGGAGTAACAGCGCGCATAGCAGGGTCCGGAATGGGGGGGGGAGAGGGGAGGGAAAGTGGGAGTAAAGGAAGGTTTGAGTACAGGCTAATCTGCCCAGTCGCCACTATATCCATAAGTATAATTATAATAGGGGTGTTAATGAAACCTTCAGGGAATAATCCAAAGGATAATGACACCACCTATACATATCCCTATAGTAACTGCACCAAAGCGTCTTCCGGCAATGTGGATACAAACATACTTCCCAGAACAGATATATATGTTATAGAGGTGTCTGCGTTACCACCTCTTGTGTCAGGAGCATAGGGTGTTATAGGGCAAAGGGCCCAACACATCCTACCAACAGAAATAGCTCTTATTATTAAATTAACAAAATACATGTTGCAGAATGTTTGCAAGGCATTATGCCACTTGATAATAACATCAAAGGGGCCTATTTGATTCCTGCACGATAGTTTATATGCAAGCCTTAAAAACCCTTCTCATGTGCAGAAACCTATACCCAAAATTCCCATACAGGACCCAGTTCACACTAATCAGATATAATTTTTTACAATTTTAGCCTAAGAAGACAGAGCATAATAACCTTAAAAAACCTAAAAATAAAGGTATCCAAAGTCCGTGAACCCCCAATCATGGGGCAATGACGGAGGGGTTCCCTAATCGGGATAAATCGCGAGGCAAATTTTAGTTGTTGCTATTCATGTTAAATCTTTTTCTTATTCCAACGACTGTTAGAAAACACCAATATTATTGACTGAGAAAAGTATAAACACCAATATTATTAACTGAGAAAAAGGGAAAGGTAACTCAGAGAAAGGGGGAATAGGTCAATCTATCATTTAGTCCCATTGGGGCTTGTGTTTTGAGATAGTAGATCCACCGGCTCTCTCTCTGTAGGATCCTCCTATCAAGATCACCGCCCCTCGAGCCAGATTTTATAACCTCCAGAACAACAAAAGATATCGCTTTGTTATTATGTATGAAGTTTGTCCATGAACAATGGCCAGGTTATGTGAGGGGGAAGGATATTGAGTGATGGAATGTATATATATATAAAAAATGGTATTTTCCTCATTCATATCCTTCACTACATATTTGTTTGAAGGACCTTTTTGTGCAATACTGGTTGCCCAAAATTTGTCTATTACTTTTTTTGAGGCTTGGCACATGAGGTTTTTTTGTCTTTTTTGTTAAACCTTCCATTTTGGAGGATATTAACTTTTGTATTATGTCCAGCATAATTTAATATCACTACTTGGCCATTTAGAGTGTAATTATTATTTTAATTCACTAGCTGTTAGGGCCATTTTGAGGGAAAGCCGTCATGGAGCGGGGGCGCCCAAAACAGTTACGGCGTAAAACACTCCGTTGGTAGGTAGGAGCTAGATCCCATAGGGCTCTATAGGGATCCCATATATCAAAGCAGCTCCCCCCCACCCCTTTTATTGGTCCTCGTGTGTTTATTACATTGGGTGTTTTGAAAAAATTTTAATATATATCATTAAAGAATATTTTTAAGCGAATTTGAGGTTTTTTGTTTTTACCAAACTCTGACAAAAAATTCACTGATGAAACTCAAACCAATTTTTTTGTTACTGGGGTCTGAATGAGGCCGGACACCAGGGCTGAGACATTAGAAATTTACTGACTCCATCTTTATGAAAATAAATCTCCAATATTAACAAGTTCATGGCTGGAGCATATAACCCCATTTCTTGACCAAGGATATTTTGGGGTTTTATACCAGTCGTACTCTTTAACTTTGCTTGTTAAGATATTCAAGAATTTATTTTTTTCCGCTACACATGCGGCTTAAGTTTTCTGTATTTTAATATTTCTTTAATTTCTGAAACCAGGAAGGAAAATGTAAAGAAAAATAGGAATTATTTCAATTTTTCACTTTTTAATTTACGACCACAACGGACCTGTAAAAAACATTTCAAGTGAACCTGCGGATATCCCCAGGTTAATATGGTTTGGATGATGCCGGCTGTAGTACAGAAAATGAAAATAAACTTTTCCCCCCAGTAGGCTTTTAGTCTTACAGAAGTGTGCGGAGCAATTGTTGCCACTGTTTTGGCTATTTTTTGCGTCTTGAGGTGCAGTGCATTAGTGCTCAGCAGGCTGTCGACGTGCTGTGAGCGGTCATAGCGCCGGGGGCTAGTGGGAGAACTAAACTGGAAGCCGCATTTCTAGTACATCTGCCAGGACCTTTCAAACAGTATTAATCTGCTGATTAACCCGATAGCTGCAGGTTAAGAGCTTTATCAGACCTGACAGGAGCCTTTTAATTGCTAAACCTAAATTGTCCATACATTGCTGGTCCCAACCCACACTGTGGGCAGTTATGGATATACTATACAGTACAGACCAAAAGTTTGGACACACCTCATTCAAAGAGTTTTCTTTATTTTCAGGACTCTGAAAATTGTAGATTCACATTGAAGGCATCAAAACTAAGAGTTAACACATGTGGAATGAAATACTTAAAGTGTGAAACAACTGAAAATATCTTATATTCTAGGATCTTCAAAGTAGCCACCTTTTGCTTTGATTAATGCTTTGCACACTGTTGGCATTCTCTTGATGAGCTTCAAGAGGTAGTCACCGGAAATGGTCTTCCAACAGTCTTGAAGGAGTTCCCAGAGATGCTTAGCACTTGTTGGCCCTTTTGCCTTCACTCTACGGTCCAGCTCACCCCAAACCATCTCGACTGGGTTCAGGTCTGGTGACTGTGGAGACCAGGTCATCTGGCGTAGCACCCCATCACTCTCCTTCTTAGTCAAATAGCCCTTACACAGCCTGGAGGTGTGTTTGGGGTCATTATCCTGTTGAAAAATAAATGTTGGTCCAACTAAACTCAAACCGGATGGAATAGCATGCCGCTGCAAGATGCTGTGCTAGGTATGCTGGTTCTGTATGCCTTTAATTTTGAATAAATCCCCAACAGTGTCAGCAGCAAAGCACCCCCACACCATCACACCTCCTCCTCCATGCTTCACGGTGGGAACCAGGCATGTAGAGTCCATTCGTTCACCTTTTCTACAAAGACACGATTGTTGGATCCAAAGATCTCAAATTTGGACTCATCAGACCAAAGCACAGATTTCCACTGGTCTAACGTCCATTCCTTGTGTTCTTTAGCCCAAACAAGTCTCTTCTGCTTGTTGCCTGTCCTTAGCAGTGGTTTCCTAGCATCTATTTTACCATGAAGGTCTGCTACACTAAGTCTCTTAACAGTTCTAGAGATGAGGTGTGTCCAAACTTTTGGTCGGCACTGTATATATATATATATATATATATATATAGCGTAACACTCACCACACTTGTCTCACGAGTGCAAATAAATTCTGTGCCAAGGACACCGCCATTATATAGGTCCCGCGCATGCTCACTATGCTCATTCACAGAAGGAGGGGGTGCCATATCCGGGAAATCATGTCCCGATCATGTGACTCTGGCCCCGCCCCCCACAGTGGGTGTCATGGAACACACGCTGAGCGCTTCACCTAAGGAGACACCACACTTCCGTGATCGTCATCGCCAGCCGACCACCCAGCCCATATTTACATCATCAGTTACAGACTGGAGCGCAGGCTTGCGTTCCACTGCGGCTCAGTGCAATCATGCATTGCCATCTTTTAACGCCACAATCGCCTGCTATAAATAGATCATAATTTAAACGGGGTAAATATCATAAATCCCCCGTTCAGAGTATCCTATGGAGTGGCTGCAAATGACAAGAAAAAAAACCAAAACTTTGTCCACCCTTTCCTCCCACACCAGTATTCATCTAGGATAGGTTCTCAGCATATTAACCCTTCAAAACTATATATCCCACCTCAGAAAGATGAATATTCTTATAGCAGGTATATATTATATAGACATATCACAATACTATTTTGGTAGAAAGTATACAAGAGTTCATCCAAAATTTGATATCCAAACAAAGCCTATCAATTACAGATGTAAATAGATTTAGATAGGGGTTACTACATACAGTATTATAAGGACACTTTAAGAAACCATTTTCTACAGATTTGTTGACCCCAAAACTCTTCTGATCACAGAGGTAATCCAGGGGCTATATAAATCCCCAAGTAGTATGTTATACAATTAGCCCTATCATGCCTGGGGCACCCCTCAACAAACTGACACTCTGCGAATATATCAACACCATTGGATAAGAGTAGGATAGAAAGCCTCGTAATATCCACTGATAGAGTAAGGGGGACACCTGTGTGTTAAGACAGGAAGATTGTAAGACCACCACCAATCTAGAAGTAAGCCCTCACACTCACCCCTATCTCAGAGAGGGTACCCTACCTACCTAGCGTAGGTCGGCACCCTAAAAGCCATACGTTAATGGTGCCCCTGCTCCTCTATTGCTGCCCCTCCTACACTCTCCCTAACCACTACCGTGCACCTACAAATGGAGTAAAGGACAGGCTTTCATTCAGTCACTGAGGTGCTTGAGTGTTTAATATGTATATTCAGAAGTATTCTTTTTGCAACAATAGATTATCCCAATTTCCTTCCCATGCAGGTGGTTGTGTTCGATCTATACCCATGATGGAGATACATTTAACGTCTCCACCATGTTCCAGATTGACATGTCTCGCCACCGGTGTGTCATTCTTATTTATGATGTCTCCTGTGTTCACCAATTCTCCTTCTCATCTCTCTTATTGTTTTTCCAATGTATAACTTTCCACAGACACATTTCATCCTGTATATCACTCCTTTTGTCTTGCACGGGAAAAATATCTAATATAAAACCTTCTTTTAAATGTGGAATCAGTGAACTCCTTACCCTCTTCAACCAACTTACAGGAGATACAATCATGACATCTATAACATCCTTTTATGCTCATACTTAATCTAGTCACATCTGGACCTTGAAAGTGACTGTGTACCAGTCTGTCTCTCAGTGACCTAGAGCGCCTAAAAGTAATGGAAGGATTTTCCGGTAACAAGCTAGCCATATCAGGATCCATTCTAAGAACTTGCCAGTGCCTGGAGAGGATTTCTCTACGATGGTTAGAGCCATTGTTAAAAGTGGTGATGTAACGCTAATTGTCAGTTTTGTCAGGACCACGGGCGTAGGGTTCAACAACCTTGTTCGATCCATACTTATTACTGTGTCAAATGCTTCATTAACCAAACGTTTGGGGTAACCCCTTTCTTTCAATCTAAATTTCAAATCCCAAGAATGGTTGAGGAACTGCTCATAATCAGAGCAGTTCCTTCTCATCCAAATAAACTGGCTTTTTGGGATCCCTTTTTTATGTGCATTTGGATGTGCACTCTCCCATCCAAGCAATGAATTAGAAGACGTTTCCTTGCGGTTGGTGCTTGTGGATAACCGACCCTCTGGTCCTCGTTTGACCAGGGCATCCAAAAAGGCTAGTTTGTCCTCATTCATTTCATAGGTAAAGTGAAGGCTAATATCATTTACATTGAGATCCAACACAAAATTACAGAAACTACTTTTGTCTCCTTTCCAGATAACAAAGATGTTGTCTATAAATCTCACCCACAGGACTATTTTGTCCGTGTCCATATTGCCTCCAAAAATAATGGTTTCCTCCCACCAGCCCAGGAGCAAATTAGCATACGAAGAGGCACAGCAACTCCCCATTGCGGTGCCCCTGAGCTGGTGGAAGTACTTACCGCCAAACGTAAATACATTTTTTGTGAGACAAAACTTAAGGGCCTCCATAACCAAATCATTATGTTTGCTAAGTTTGTTACCTCTTGTGTTTAAGTAGTATGTAATTGCATTTAAACCTCTGTGTGGAATTGATGAATACTGTGCCTCCACATCCATGCTACATAATAACATCCCCTCTTCCGAGAAGACGGCATCTATTATTCGCAAAAAATCTGTGGTATCCCTAAGGTAAGAATTCAATGAGGTGACAAAGGGTCTTAGGATGTGGTCTAAATACACGCAGATTTTCAGTCAGGTTTTTTTATCCCCGAAACAATCGGATGACCTTTTAAGGGGTCCAAACCCTTATGGATCTTAGGCAAAATGTAAAAGGTTGCCAAAACCGGAAATTAGGAAAGAAGGAAATCGTATTCACTGGTGTCAATCAAGTTATCACACAACTCTTTATCCAAAAGCTGTTTTAATTCCTCCATAAACTTGGGGGGTAGGATTGGTCATCATTCTATGATAACAATTACTGTCACCAAGTATATTCATACATAATTCACTATAATGAGCTGAGTCCAGCACAACCACATTACCCCCCTTGTCCGATGGTTTCATGGCTGTGCTGGAATCTTGTTCCAATAACCTCAAAGCTGTCATTTCCTGTTTAGTGAGATTATGTTTATTATCAACATTCCGTACACCCTTTTTAATCTCCTCTGTAGCCAAATTGACAAACACGTCAACCACATCAACATCACACTGGGGTGGGGGCATTTTCCTGCCCTTGTTTTGTGTATCATAGTAAAGGGGCCTTTTCCTGTTAAATTTGGGATGTTGTCATCCAACCCATATAGAAGTCTCACATCTTCAAGGAGATCCTCAGAAATGCCCAGTTCAGCACTTTTTTTTGGCCTTGTTGATAAAATGTTTTTTCCATTTAAGTTTCCTAGCGAAAAGGTGCAAGTCCCTGACACTCTTAAAGTCGTCAAAATCCGTGGTGGGAATAAAGGAAAGTCCTTTATTTAATATTGAGAGTTCCAATTCATTCAAAGTTCTGGAGGAGAGATTAATAACCTGCGGTGCCTTAGTCTTAGTTCTGGGGGTTTGTCTTGTTTTTCAGGCTTCTTAGGTAATATTGGTGTTCTAAATTCCCCCCCTCCCCCGTTGATGTTGAAAGTGCCTCCTCTATTACCTGATCTGCCTCTCCCCCTATATTGAGTATAATGTTGTTTCTGTCTAAAGCCATTGCCACTATTCTCTGGGTCTGACATCTCCCCTTTAGTAGATGATACGTCAGTCTCACTATTTAGGAGCCTTGTTGAAGGTAAACACATATGCTCTATTATTTTGAAATCTTGTGAATCACGGACATAAAATTTGTTTCTTTTCTTTTAAAATGGTATTGAAATTTTTCAATTGCCCCTTGAAGTACCAATTCTTTGTTTCTATAGTCCGTTTCTCCTGAGAATTTTCTAGTGATCTCAATCTGTTCTTTTAGAGATCTCTCAAGAGTAGATACATTTTTATTTTCCTCCTCCAGAAGTAGTTTCATGAAATTTAAGGAACTGTCGCTCGCCTCTCTTTCCCACTTTGTTAGGAAATCTGCATTCTTATATATGAACCCTGGTTGCATTGTGACTCTCAAGTGCCTTGTTACAATATTGTCTTTAATGTAGCGACTGCACCTCCCACCTGGAAGTTATTTTCTCTTTATACATTTTCGTGAGATCTTTAAAGGCCCCATTTAAGGACGGTGTATATTTTTTCAAAACAAGAGATTTTTCTGAAAACACATCTCTAGCTTCATTTGTCCACTGCTTGGTATCTAACTCGGTGGATAGAAAGCCCGCCATTGCTCACCAATAGACAGAAATTATAAGCTGGATACCTCTTTATTATACAAAGCAGACCCACAAAGGTATATAATAAATAGCAAATAGGGTCAAGGAGACGTGCAAAAGTCCAATAGTTGGAATGAAGACTCCTAAAACTTAACTTTTCATAACGTGAAAGTTTAAAAGTGACAAAAGTAACAAAAACGTGAACATAAAAATTAATATGTCTGCTGGGTCACAAAAGATCAAACGAACCCAGCATTCATGTGCAGCACAATAGAAACAAATCCCTGAGAAAATTCCAGGAACTACGCAGTATTCGCAACAATCTCAAAATATTCCCATAATAACCCATGAGGGGAACCACACCCCAAAAGGGAAAACTAGGATTACAAATGGGTCACGCCAGGTTGCCCATTATCCCTTTTAATTTTCACTTTATTAGTGGAGCCCTTTGCCAAGTCAGTTTGTTTCTCCATATATTTCTGGCATGAAAATAGACAAGGCTGATCAGCTGGAAACTAAAAAACAATGGATATTTTACATGTATAATTAATGAATCTTTATTAAACAATTACAAAACTATTTATTAAAACAATACAAGATTTAATACAAGACAGGAATTGGACACAGTGCCCAAGCTAAACCTACAGAATATTATATATCATAGATTCAATCATCTGCCAAATGGGTAAAGACAAAGTGCAGTTGTGCATATAAAGGGCAAATGCATTTCATTCCCACAAGAGGTTGACTGTGTACCAACATCTAATCACAGAGTTACTAATGATGATAAGGATTGCGCTCATGTAGAGAATATCATGGTAACTTGCACTCTTAGTTATAATATGTTTGCAACAAAGTTGTCTTACCCAGTAGTCTCGGGTATAAGCTGGGCATGTGGACTGAACTGAAGAGCCTGACAGCCCTTTTGCGGACGGACTGCCCGCTTCTTCTCAGAGGCATGTGGTAGCCTCCGTGGCCTTGCAAAACCTTATAAAAGAACCTGTGAGTGATCACGTTATCAATTACGTCACGCACGTCACCACACATGCGCGCACCTCTCTAATAATATCAGGATGCTGTTGCAAAGGCGTGGCTTCACAGCGCTGGTGTCATAGCGGTGTAGGTCACATGAGAATCACCGGAAGATACTAAAGCCCTGTTTATTACCACTGTGATCGCACATTACAGAGATTGCTCCTGATAACAGGAGGGACGTGTCTCCTCCGCACAAAAGGGCAGCCTCAAGGAGGAAAGCGATCAGAGTGGTATCACGGGGACTAAATGTGCTTAATACATTGCCACAGCCAAATCAGCACACACATATACAGTATAAGAATCAATCTCAATAGACACACATATTCCTCAAAATATAAAGATAAGGTAATAGTTATAATATAAATATTTGTCATAATTACAATATAGGCAAGATTGGCATGTATGTAAAACAGCATCATGCTAAAAATACATCCATTGTGCTGATTAATTGTCAAAATTCCTAAAAAAACATTTATCGTTCGGACCAACATAATGCACATTAAAGGACCAGAAGGAATGATTTCATGAGGTCTCAATAGAAAGGAAGGTGCACATCAATACAGACAGGACACCCTAATATAGGATAATTAAAAAGGGGGTAAGATAATATGAAAGATAGAAAATAAAAACATATAATGAAGAGAACACACAAGAAGAGGATATTCCAGATATTAAACTCAGATGGTCAATCATAAAAAATTATAAGAAACTAAGGAATTCGTTGCTGATGTTAAAGTGTTGCCTGCCATCGGCCGAGGAAAAAGTAGTACCTCTGTCAATGTTATTGCAAGCCACACAGTATCCGCATATGTAACAGCCTTTACGTGGATTAATAGATCCAGACAAATTGGGAGTCACAGGAACATAGTGACTATAAACCAATAGGTCCCTCAGGTTCCTGGAATGTCTTGAGGTCATAGATGGGGCATTAGTGAGGCAATTCCTAAGTGTAAGTTCAGAGATTAAAATTGGCCAATGTCTCTCTAATATTGACCACATTTGACCCCATTGCTGGTTATGGGTAGAGATGAACCTGATTTTGGTGGATTCATTCACCTTGAGAAGTGAGGGTTGTAATAATTGATCACATTTAGTATTTTTAGCCCTATTAGGTAGACCTCCTGCTGTATCTCGTTTCTTAAAACCTATTCTTTAAATCATCAGCCTGCCTGTTACGAATCGGCGCCGCCATAGCCGCAAGCAGCCTGCTGCGGTTCCTGTTGCGCCCAGGTGCCGGCTGCCGTTTTTGGCCGTGCCTCGGGTCGTCTAGCTGGCTGCTTTTTCCTCCACGTCTTAAGTGTGGAGAGGTGGCTAGTGTGCATGCGCGCCCCGATTTACCCCAGCCAGAGTCTAAGTCCAGTGTTTAGCCTAGTGAGAATGCTCAGCCTGATAGTGCCATTTCTGAGGCTAAGTCCTCGGTTCAGGCTACTGAGCATGCTCCAACACTAAGTGCGAAAAGCCTCTTTGCACAGGTACTTGGACATCGTGCCGTGTCTAAGTCCTGTATTGTGCCTACTGAGCATGCTCAGGCACTTAGTGCATTAGAGGCTAGGTGCGGTAAGGACCTCACTGAGCATGTCCGTGAGGTGGCAAGTCCTGATAGGGCAGAGGGTGTCAGGTGTCCTGATGACGTGGCCACTCCGGACTGGCTCGCAGAGGCCCGTCCTTATGATCTGGCACCTCACCATTGGTCGTCAGACGATGACTGGGGAAGTGTTTGGGGCGTGGCTGCCATGAGGTCATCAGTGACATGGCAGTTCCGGATAGGCAGCTGGTGACGTCACTGATGACATGGCACTCTGCTATTGGACCTTGGTGGGGTTTGGGGCGGACTCAGGTTATAAAAGGGGTGTTCATGGTGGCATAAGCCTTGTTGGAAGCGGTAGGTAGGGCTAGGCGAACGGTGCCTGTCACGCCAAGATTCGTGGCTCAGCACATCAGGGTCAGGCGCCGTGCTTCCTTGCTGCCGTTCCAGTAGTGCCGTAGCAGTCCAGTGGCGTTAACTGGACTGCGGCTGCTGCGTTACTTGTCCGTTTGTGCCTCCTACGCACACGGACAGCATACCGGCTGCGTCACCTGTCCAAGACTGCCCTCTACGCACACGGACAGCGTACCTGCTGCGCCACCGGTCCGGTTGTGCCCTCTACGCGCACGGACAGCGTATTCCAGAACCCCTGTGGAGTTAACAGGGTGTTCCTGGATTGGGTGTGTGAACCCTATTTCCCTCCTCGGATTCCCAGTCAAATGCTACTGGTGTGACTACCTGCTCTGACGTGTCCACACACGTGGCCAGTCGAGTGGTGACCAGAAACGCTAATCGGAGGACCGCATGGCCTGACGTGTCTTACACACGTGGCCGACAGGGCGCTGTCGCAGCGGTCTTCTCTGTCAACGCTACCTGATCACCACCCGGCCTTACGTGTTCCCTTTACACGTGGTCGGAGTAGCACCCGCTCCACTGAAACGCTAACTGGGTTGTCGTCCGGTCTGACGTGTCCTTACACACGTGACCGGTTCCCAGGTTTCCTCGGTTATCTCTGAGTCATCAGCTCTTTAGTCTCTGCCTAACCCACAGGGTGCCAGCAGCTCCATTACCATCTGGAGCACGGTGAGCCCCGACTGGCGATTGGGATATATACCCCCTGGTCCTAATCTGCCGGCCCCCCCGCAACACTGCCTTATAAAGTTGTCTTCAGTAGAGCAAATCCTCCTCATCCAGAGGAATTGACCAATTAGGATCACTTGAATAGTAGAATGATTATGCGCTGACGTGAAATGTAACACGTTAACTGCAGTTGACTTCCTGCAGACATCAGTCTCTAATGCCCGAGAAGAATCAATCTCAAGGTTGACGTCTAGGAAGTCAACCTTCAGTGGATCACATCTGTAAGTAAGTTTGACATTAATATCATTTGTATTCTACGCCAACAGACTGATCTGCTGCGTATTTGCCCACTTGCGGATGATGTAATTTTATCTGTACCAATCCTCATGAGTCCGTAACCCAAATCTCTCAAGTTATCACTACTTTTGTCTCTTCTAGTTACTATAAAGTTAATTTGTCCAAATCAATAATTCTAAATATTGCGATTTCTCCTGATACCCAAATCTCGATGCAAAGAGATTTTCCCTTTACTTAGGCATATAAAGCGACTCCATATTTCAGTATATCGTTAACCTTTCCCATTAAAAAATTACTCTCCATGATAATATTCAGAAATATATCAAATTCCCCATCTCTTTGATAGATCATCTGTAGCCAAAATGATGCTCCTTCCCTAAATATTATATTATGTTCGTAACCTGCCCATTCTTCTATCTACACAAAAATGTAAAAAAGTCCAATCGCTCCTGACGAATTTAATTTGAAATCACCAAAAAGCTAGGGTGTCCAAAAAACTTTTTTTCTTCCCATTACTCGAGGTGGTCTGGGTGTGTCCAAACATCTGCATTTATTATTAAGGATCTCTTCTGGATTAACTAAGATATCGGTGAACTGATGATTAGAGATAAGCTAGGACCAAAATATACGTATACTGTATATAGCGAGTACAATACAAGTCAATGGTAAATGCGAGTAATTTTCTACTGGACCCAACAAAGGTCTTGAGACTTTAGAAAAAGGCTTGAAATGGATGGGAAAGTGATGAAACTGAATGGGGAGAGCCTGGAGAATATACCTGCATGCATTTCTGACATATGGTTTCTGGGAATATGGATGTTATAGTATTACACCACTTTTACAGATGTACAAGAACACCTAGCAAGCCTAACCTAAATTGCATTTTACAGGCCAAAAAGGTAAAGAAACTGTTTTTCCTGCATAATCACTGGTATATAAGGCTAAAAAAAACTAGAGAAAAAAAAAATTATCCCTCTTAGCGTTTGTTCACACGTAGTGTTTTGGCTTTTTTATTTTTTACAATTGGGAGGGCCCTGACATTTTGTAGGTCCCTCTGTCATACATTATTTCTAGTTAGCTATTCCCCAGCACTTTACAAGGCCAACTAGAACGTGCCCGTTGGTATGTTGATCTTTAACCAGAGGGGCCTCAAGTGGTCCTGTAACATACGTATTGGACATACTGCTGTTACTTATTGTAGTGTTGGGCTTTACCCTCCTCCTCCATGTCATTCTACATCTTTCAATTCAAGTTTTCAGAGGGCTTGAAAATGTCAGGAAACCTGACTGGTAAGAGCCCTCAGATGGGCCTGTAACATACGTTTAGAAGGGCCCTCCTCTATAGATTTTGAAGGGCCCTCTTTTGTACATTTGAGAGTGCCCTCACTTATTCATATCATAGGGCTCTCACTCGCTCATTTGAATCATTTAAGGGCAGAGACTACAGAGAATAAGGGCAAGCAACAAAGGGAGCAGTGACTGCAGCTTGCGAGCCTCAGGTTTGGCTGAACTCTGCCAACAGAAAAAATAAAGCTGCACTAGTCAACTGAATGACGAGCTCAAATATATCAATTGTACAAGTGAATGGACAAAGGATATATGGTGCCCCCCCTCCAGGATGGGTTAGAGAAGCTCCTTCAAATGGCTCTGTGATATTTAATGGCAATATTCCCCAGATTATAGAGTAAGAGGAGATTGGTTGATACTCTAGTACTTGGTCCAGTGCAGAATGTGTATCAAATTTCTATAAATTACTCCGAGGGGCTGTCATAGATGCAAGAAGACACCATGACAAAGGCCTCCCATGACAAACACCCATGACAAACATCTACGTAGGACTAGTATAGTATTTGTGGCCCTCAATTTAAGTTTTCAGAGGGTGATCAGTTGTTCATCAACTGTCATTGTAAATTGCTATCAAATATGTATCCCCTATCTCAGTCACAATGTGGGACAACCCAGGGATGTTGTTTTGCCAGCTATGGTGACTGACAGTAGATTTCTATCAAATATGTATCCCCTATCTCAGTCACAATGTAGGACAACCCGTGAAAAAGGTGTCTATTGACAAATATTAGTTTGGTTGGACTACAGTCCTGTTTTGTCCAGTGCACAATATCCACTGTTTACACAAATTAGCCCTATGGCCTGAGTCATGGTTGACGTAGGAAATCACAATCACAAAGGCCTCCAATGACACATATTAGTTAGGCTGTAGTAGGAGTACTGTCCTGGTTTGTCCACCACTGCACAATGTTCATAGTGTTTGCAAAAATTAGCCCTATGGGCTGTCATGGTTGACACAGGAAGGAAACGGCTTTATATGGGAAGGGGTGGACGTTAACAAGAGTAGTCAGAATCAACATTTTTGGGGAATTTAGTTTGGCTTGCTCTAATCTGGAGGGATTACAAACTGCAGGACAAGAGAAAGGAGCGATCAAAAATGCCCAATCATAGAAGGATAGTGGTTGTATCAAAAGTTGAATTTATTATCACATATATTTATTTTAATTTATACAAGTACTTTTTCGGACAACTAGTGTGCATCATAAATATATACATATAAAACGGAACTGTGGATGTTACTCTCAAATATATATTCCCCAGAATAATATCTGAATAAGGATAAATACGAGTAATACTGTGTATCGATTATTGATATATCTACAGAGCTGTAAAGAACCATGTTCCAGACATCAATGTCAAAGCACATTATATCAGGCATCCATCATACACTAGATAACAGAATATATCATAATTTCCATGCTTGACCGATGCATGACAGACACAGAATAAATAATTGTGTCCGGACCACTAGGGGTCACTATTGCTAATAGACAGCCAGGTAGCCCTGTTTGTCACATGGATCTAAACAGCATTTCCTACATCAAAAGCGAATTGATCCGCACAGATTCACAATAACGTAAACCCAGAACCATAGCATTTTTGCACATGTAAATATCAGTTTAACCAGTTACCGTTAGAGAGAGGATAACACCCGACACGTGTTTTGATCTCTTCGTCAAGGGGTGTGTCTCATTGACCGGAGAGGAGGTTTAAATACCACCCACCTCCAATCACCGCATATCACCAATGATGACGCGCACGCCGTCATGGCAACCTGCCGACGCGAGGTCGGCCACCGCGTCACAGATCACCTGACCCAGGGCAACACGTGGCCTGAGACAGGGGAGCCGTAAAGACACAGTGAAGTGGACAAGCGTCGTCAACCAATGACAGCTGCACGCTCAGGTATGCGGAAAATTTATGAGCTTAGATCAAGTACAGAAAAAAAGGGGGATTATTTCCACATTGAAAAAACACATTAATAACAAAATTTCAGATACACATATATACACAAGCAATGAATGGATACATGAATACATAACTTTGCCATTCACTTTAATTTCAAAGAGGACTCCATCACATTAGTATTGTATCGAAGATTGTATATAGCAATGCGGCCAGACTTTAGTACACTATTGGGATGCGATATAATATCAAAAATGCCTATCCACATAATATTAGGTAATGTCGGAACAGCATACACTTTATATACAATACTGAACCTATGCACTATACCATCATACATGCTGCATGGAAAGATATCTTCCAAATCCATATATGTTTAAATATAACACTATATACAATGTATCACATGATTTTAGGATATATCAAAACCAACATATTTGCGTGCACATATCACCGCACAGTTTATATAGGAAGATCTTTTCAGATACTAATATATCGCAACCACAGCAGATGGATAGTCCCCCATCTCACGTATTGACAGATCCAATGCTGCTTAGCATTCATCAGATTCCAACTGCCCTTGTTGTCTGGGCACATCATATAATAGCTCTGATGTGTCTGTTAATCACATATCTCCGATTTTCAAATATTGTATCGTTCTCCACAAACAGATCCCTCCTTATGAATTCAAATATACACGTTCATTTAGCTACAAAATAAAAATGGTCAATTAGACAAAAGTTAATTACCATAATTAAAAGTGATGCAAAACAGGCATATATTCAATATATTACAAATCATCAGGCACACACGCCGGAACGACATCACCTCCCCACATCTATAAAAAAGACGCAAAGCTGATATGTTCATTGAGGCCAGATGGATAGACAATACCCAATGTGTATATCTATCTGTCCTCAAGTTGGGCAAATCTCCTACTGACTTCACCTCCTCTAATTCCCAAATCCAACTGGTCAATCCCTCTCACCTTAAACAGAACACTAATACATGAATGGTATCTATGGAAGTGTTTTGGGATAGTTTTTAGGCTGTCTATATCAGTAACATTGCGGGCAGCCTCAATCCCTAAAACGTGTTCGCGAGTTCGCACCTTCAACTGACGCGTTGTCAGTCCGATATAAATTTTCGGACATGGACACGTAGCATAATAAATGACTGCTTTTGAATTGCATGTGATTTTCTTACGTATCTCTTAAACTTTGCTGTTATTGGTGTCAGTGAAAGTGCTCTCGCGACAAATATTAGAGCAGGCTACACATTCCCCGCATGGGAAACAGCCTAATTTTTTATTCTTATTATTTTGCCCAAACATTCCCAAAAATGTCCTGTTTTTCTTCTCACCATCATAATGACTGCGGATGAGGTGATCACGCAAGTTTTTAGATCTGCGCAAGATGATGGATAGATGTTTAGGGATGATTTTATTTAGAGTCGAGTCAGCTTGGAGTATGGGTCATGCCATGCTTTGTTTAAACATTCGCGTATAGAGGGAATCTGCGCACTGTAGTTAGTGATGAACCTAATCTGATCAACTGATTCGGACCTGGGTTTAGATTACAGTAGGGAGTTTCTAGATGAATATCTAGCAGGATGATACGCTTTTTTGATCATCCTCCTACTGTATCCTCTTTCTCTAAATCTCTCCGTTAAGACTACAGATTGTTTTTCAAAGTCCTTATCCGAGGAACAGATCCTTCTTAACCTGAGGAACTGTCCGACCGGTACCGATTTAATCATAAATCGGGGATGGGCTGAGGACGCATGGAGGGATTACAAACTGTGGAGAAATCAAGTCCTTGTTGAATTTAATCAGGGTAAGTCCCTCTATCTCTCTCACCCTTCCCACGGGCAGAGCATCGCACCCTCTCTCTCTCTCCACCTTCCCACGGGCAGAGCATCGCACCCTCTCTCTCTCCCCCTTCCCACAGGCAGAGCATCGCAACCTCGCTCTCTCTCCCCCTTCCCACAGGCAGAGCATCGCTCCCTCTCTCCCAACGGTCAGAGCATCGCACCCCCCCGATAGAGCAATGCACCTACTGCTGTATACTATTGCACCCAGAGACGGTGACCTACAATCCCTTTTTATTTACCCTGAAGGTCATACGTGATAATCTCCATCAGATATTACCTCCTCTTATATCACAAACCTCGGGGTAGAAAAACAGCAGAAACAGGGAAGAGGAGAAACAATCTGGCTGCTTGAACGGCAAACTGTGCACTGACTGCCGGGAACTACAGGCTCCTCCCACACAAGAGGCCGGTCACATGGGCGTGACGTAAGCAGAGGTCCTCCTGGCCACTGGGATCTAGACTCTACCCTATATATTTCCCTGCGTGGTAGAGACAGTCGCCATTCTTCTCAGGGCAGCGAGCAGGGTAGACGGGAGGGCAGAGGGTGCGGCCATCAGTGCGGCCTAGTCATGGCGCCGAAATAATAGGGAGAGGGAGAGAAGTCACTAGAACGTACACTGCACCGTCCTATCTCTAATAATCACTGAATATCACCCAGACTCCGGCTCCGCGGCGCTTGTCTGGGAATGGCTGCCATTAGGGCCGTCAGTCTCCTCATCTCCCGCCATTTCTCTCAGACTTGGTCACCTGAGATCACACTATTTAGGTTTTGCTGCTTTTTTTTTCCTCTTGATTTTGAGGTAGACACATTTTCTCTCATTCCCCTGCACTGA
Source organism: Anomaloglossus baeobatrachus (assembly GCF_048569485.1). Lineage (NCBI taxonomy): Eukaryota > Metazoa > Chordata > Amphibia > Anura > Aromobatidae > Anomaloglossus > Anomaloglossus baeobatrachus. Next base: position 49,780,541 of record NC_134358.1, read on the forward strand.
ACCAGAAAGTGATTTTAGGCATTTTTATATATTTATTTTGCATTGAACACTTGAACAAAGCACAGAAACGAATGACTTGTACTCTATTACTCTGTGTAGAGAGAGCGGGCACAGAGGAATAATGTGCGGGAAAGTCGCTTCCCCTGAGCCCACCGGCTTATCTGCGGCTAAATACGTTTCCTCTTCTTTTTTTTTTTTACATTTGTATACAAATCGTCAACCAATTTTGCCCCATCTTTGTTTCGGAGCATTAAATACAGACACCTTAGAAAGGAAATTAAAAAATAAATAATGGCTGTAAAGGGGCTGGGTCTGACACTGAGAAACAAACGAAAAACAAAAAAGGGGATTAAATAGTGTCCCTGTATGTAAATATGAAGCGACAAGTCAGGGAGGCCTCTGGCTGTGTAGTCGTGGCAGCACTGTATTCAAGGCACATCCCTGGCTTCATCACTTCTTTAATGTTGAGAGAGTGTATGTCGGTGTCTTCATCGGCCGATGCACAAAAAGGCTGCAGGCAAAATTCCAGATGCAATAAAAACGACATTTATTCACAAAGATAAAACACTCCGGGCAGCAGATTCCGGCAATATTAGTGGAGCTGGGGACACCCTGCCCAAACGCACCCTCTGGTGGGGATATGCCCAAAGTACTCCACTTCCTATGGGCTCCCACTCTTCAGCCAAGCATACACCGGACCCACACCGGCAGAATAGGCTTTGAGGTTGCGTTCACCTCCTTATCTCCGGTGTCCCTTGATGGTCCGCTCACACAATCACACTTGCCGCTGCAGATGTGCACTCTCCGCTGCCCCGGATCCTCTCTCTCCACACACATTCAGACCTTGCCTAGATATCCGGCCGACTCCTCCTCCCCGGTGGCAACAGCCGTCCCACCCGGCCACTAGGGGGGTGCCCTAACACATCATATAACAATAGTAAAACATTTTTAATAACAACAGTGCCGGATTATCTATGCTAGACTAGTAGGGGGGGGTAGGCCCACCCACTACATGCCTCCCCTCTTAAAATCCGAGCCTCCCGGCAAGGCTCTTAAACACATAAAAACCTTTTGGGTCAGTCCTCAACAGCGGCACCAGTTCAGCGGCGCTCCCGGTTTTTGAGGGGCGCTTGATGGCGCAGCAGCGCTTCCGGTCTCTGGATAGCGCCCGGAGGCTTCAATAGCGCTCCCGGTCTTTGCTGGAGGCGCCCGGAGGCTTCAATAGCGCTCCCGGTCTTAGCTGGAGGCGCCCGGAGGCTTCTATAGCGCTCCCGGTCTTAGCTGGAGGGCAACAGGCCCGTGAAACTTTTTAACAACAAGGAAACCTTTTTGCCGGTCTGGGAACAACACCGGTCTTTGCAGCTGCTAGAGTCAACAACTTACTCTGGGGGCCAGGCTCTCTTCCATTCCTCCGCTTGAGCCTGGATGTAGGCCCCTAGAGATTGTCCCGGTTGGCGGCGGATTCGCCTGAAAGACACCGGGGCGTAGGACGGTTCCTCCGGCACAGCTGCTGCAGCTCCTCTTGGCGGTGACGGTGTTCCTGCCCGGGATGGTGGTGGTGCATCCAGCATAATGACCGGCTTATTAGTCACATTTTGGGTCACCGCTACCACGGCTGGGAACTTCTCCGGATCAGGAGCCGGTTCCATCGCTGCTTCCGGGGCAGCAGCCAGGACGCGCCTGTGCTGAAAAGGCGCGGGCGGGAGCGGTTTGGCATGGCTCCGGCGCCGCTCTTGCTGCTCCTCCCACTCTATCTCCTCCTGCCACTGCTCCGCTTCCCGGGTGGTCGGCATGCGGGAGACGCAGACGGCAAACAGGCCGCGGCTACCGGCATCCGGCAGAAAGGTGACTTTTTCGCCCGGCCAAAGGGTGTGAAGTCGCTTAGGGAGTCCTTCGACGTCGAGATGAACCCGGTTATAAAAATAATCATCCCCGGTCTCTACTTCTCGGATGAAGCCGTATCCCTCTTGCTGATTGAACTTGACTACCACCCCGGTCACAAACTGCTGGGCTAACTTCTCGCCACCGGAACCGAACAGCATTTCCCGGACAATGGTCTCAGCCAGGAGCCGTTCCTGGACGGGGTCAGGCTTCGGGGGCGGAACACTGGGGTGCGACTCCTCCGGCGGGACGATGACTGGGTCCCAGAAGAAGCCCAGGTGGTCCTTCTCTAGGCGCCCGGCTAACTCCTCAGCCGACTCTGACGCTGGAACAAATGGGGAGGCAGTGGCGTTAAGCTGCGGGGTCTCCCATGGGACGACAGCAACCCCCGGACGGCTTGGCCTGGGTGGGGTGGCATAGGTCGCCTTCACCTCTGTGATGGTGCTCCCGGTTTGAGCATCCCATGAGGTCTTCCAGGAAACTTTGTCCGGCCTCGTAGAACCTCCCGGTCCAATGGGAAGGTCTTCTAACGCGGCCTCGTTAGCAGGGGCGAACCGGGGTCGGCCTCGACCGAGGCTGATTAGGGCCATGGTCGTCGCCAACTCCGCGGGTTGCCCAAAGTTCTCCATCTCGGTCTCTGACGGTATCGCTGGTAATGGCGGTGATGTCGACGCTGAGACTGGGGAGAGTGGAGGCGGGTCTTCGTTTCCCGCTCTTAAACGGACTCCACCCCCAGCCTCACGCATCATCTTGACTCCTCCGCTGAGGTACTTCTTTTTCTTCATCTTCAATGCCCTGGAGCTGGCGCCTCCCCTCTTTGGGCGGAGTACTCTGTCCTTTTTCTTCGGCGCCGGCCAGCCCCAGGCTCTTCTTTTGGCGCCAACTTTTCGCGCGCTCTCGTTATCTTCACAGATGACGGCCATCTTGCCGCCATCTTGTGCCCGGTCCAACGCCTTGGGCACTTCTTCCTCCCACCATGGGACTGGAAATCTGTTCTCATAGCCCGGAGACGGTGCACTCGGCACCACTTGGTCTCCGGCTTCTTGGGTTCCTGGCAGGGGAATCGGATCCTGCCGACTACGCCACTTGAAGCGACAAGTCAGGGAGGCCTCTGGCTGTGTAGTCGTGGCAGCACTGTATTCAAGGCACATCCCTGGCTTCATCACTTCTTTAATGTTGAGAGAGTGTATGTCGGTGTCTTCATCGGCCGATGCACAAAAAGGCTGCAGGCAAAAGTCCAGATGCAATAAAAACGACATTTATTCACAAAGATAAAACACTCCGGGCAGCAGATTCCGGCAATATTAGTGGAGCTGGGGACACCCTGCCCAAACGCACCCTCTGGTGGGGATATGCCCAAAGTACTCCACTTCCTACGGGCTCCCACTCTTCAGCCAAGCATACACCGGACCCACACCGGCAGAATAGGCTTTGAGGTTGCGTTCACCTCCTTATCTCCGGTGTCCCTTGATGGTCCGCTCACACAATCACACTTGCCGCTGCAGATGTGCACTCTCCGCTGCCCCGGATCCTCTCTCTCCACACACATTCAGACCTTGCCTAGATATCCGGCCGACTCCTCCTCCCCGGTGGCAACAGCCGTCCCACCCGGCCACTAGGGGGGTGCCCTAACACATCATATAACAATAGTAAAACATTTTTAATAACAACAGTGCCGGATTATCTATGCTAGACTAGTAGGGGGGGGTAGGCCCACCCACTACAAATACATCCAGCAAGATGGGCCCTGCTGGAAAAGTGAAGCGGCCCCAGAAAATGTCATGTTAGAATTTATACAGACGTGCCGCTGTTTCACCACATTCAGCCGAAAAGAAACCACAAAAAATACCAGTATTAGTAAAGAACATGAGACGGTAGCAAGCGTCCAACACTGCCTCATGGCTTGTTTGTTTTTTTAAAAGAAGCTGTGATTTGATCTGTGCCTTGTGCGCACTTTTTACCTGCCCATTATGTTATACTCACGTTTCCTCACTGCTTCAAAAAGGCAGCGTCTTACATTAGAAGCAAAGTGAATGAAATTTACAGAAATCTACCCACTGTGCTCCTTTACACTGCAGAAAACTGACCCGCAGTGCGTTTTTTGAAGCTGCAACATGTCAATTTCTCTTGCGGAGATTGAGTCTTTCATGGAGAATTTCCCTAAAAACTTAAATGCAAAAAAAACACAGGGAAAGAATGCACCTGCAATTGTGCAGAAAATCCACATGTAAAACAATACACATGATTTTAGTGCCTTTCTGCCCCTGAAACGCTCAGGTAGTAATTAGCACCTAAGAGTGTCAATATCAGGACGTTTAAAAACAAAAGAGCTTTCTACAAAGTATGAGACGCCAGATAGAGAGAAAAAACAGCGTCAGAAACAAGATATAAATGCAGTGTCAAAAACGCAATGTTGGACTTCCGGATCCGGCGCTGGCTAAAGAGGAGTGAATGTGGCGAGCTCCGCAGCCCCCCGGTCAGAACGCACCCCCCAGAAGCCGTTCAGTACCGTGGACAGCGGCGCCAGGCACCGGAATCAACAGCCCAGAGACTCACCGAGCCATGGAACGGTACCTGCTCCGGAGCGGCGACGGGACAGCAAAGAACGGTGGGGAGAGGGCTGCAAGGGAGGCCTCCAAGATGGCAGACGTAAGCAGGAGGTCGGGAGCAAGCCCAGCTCCAGGCAGTGATCGCAGGGCACAAGTGAAAGTGCATGTCAGCAGGAGAGAATCGGCTGCATTGCAAGAGGAGAAGCAGAGAGAGCACGGAGGAAGTGTACAGCATGGAGGGCAGGAAAAGGCAGAGGAGCTACAAGCAGAAGGAGGTATGGAAGATCCCTGTGTGGAAGCCCCAGATTGCCAGAAGGTGCCAGATATGGGTGAGGGGGAGGAGGAGAAGCAGAGAGACCCCCAAGAAAGTGTACAGGGCACAGCAGACAGTCAAAACGCTGGTGGCTCTGAAAGTGAAAGTGAAAGTGGAGAGGAGCGTGCAGGCTTGGAGGCTAAACAAACAACAACCTCAATAAAATCCCACTGCAAGGGACTTCATGACATGGACTATAAAACCCTGGCACAGGAAATGGTTAAATACTTAGCTCCTGAAATGTCCACTTTCATATCTAAGGCACTACAAAGTGCTTTGAAGGGGTTAAATGATGATGTTGCTCAGCATGGAGCCAGACTTGATGAACTAGAATGCAGAGTCAGCAGGGTGGAAGATGATGCTGAGCAGCGATGCAGTGATGTTGAGCTACTAGAAAAGAATGTACATATCCTTTTAGACCGCTTGGAGGACCTAGAGAACAGATCCCGCAGAAATAGTCTTCGCTTAGTGGCGCTTCCGGAAACAACGCAACACAGTAAGCTACAGAAAATTTTTGAGGATGAACTCCCTGCAGCCCTGGGTCTAGAGACCAAAAGGAGAGTGGAAAGAGCCCACAGGGTTGGCCCACCCAGAAAAATAACAGCAGAGGGACCGAACAGACCGAGACAAGCTATAGCTAAATATCTCGATTTCAACGACAAAGAGGATATTCTGAGGGCATTCAAGAGACGGAAGGAACCTTTAACATTCCAGGGCCACAAGATTGTCCTATTCAATGACTTTTCTGCGGAAGTGACCAAAAGAAGAAGGTTGTTCAGCGCCAGCTGTACCAAACTTTATAGGAATCAAGTCCAGTTCCAGCTAATCTACCCAGCGACCTTGAAGATAAAGGGCCCAGATGGTGTTACTAGGGACTTTCAGGATCACAAAGCAGCAGAAGATTATATCTCAACATTACTGGAAAAAGCAGGAAGCGAACGCCAGCGGTCACCTACTGAAAGAGGACGACTGTCCCCAGCCCAGCCCAGAGGGAAAGTGTCAGTCTTGGAGAGTGAGGACAGCCCAGACTCCCGTCGCCCACCACAGGAGCAAAGACAAAGACCTTCTAAGGCGGGTCGCCATAACAACAGCGGCTGTGCTCAAAATCAGAAGGAGAACAGTTGCGGGTGACGATCCACGTCACCAAGATAAGGTCCTTAGAAACAGGGAGGAGAGGAGCTAATGGAAATCGAATTCGTTTGAAAGAACACGTGAGAGGGGGTGCTCAATTTTGGTAGACTCACATAAAAAGGAAGGAGAAGGGAGGGAAAAAAAGAAAATTTTGGGCAGATGGATAGAGATCACGCTGGTGGGGGCAGTAGATACATTGATCATTCATAACGTATACGCCCCGAATACTGAGCAGAAAACCTTCTATACTAAATTATGGGACAAATTTGTAGGGGGGGAGACCCAAAAAACTATAGTAGGAGGAGACTTCAATATAGTTCAGTCCACGACGGAGGATAGGAAGGAAATAGGAGATGAGAACAGGAGACGAGAGGGTAAGCCAACGCTGTTGTCAGAACTACTGATGGACTCAGACTTGACAGATGTGTGGAGAAGGGAATATCCGAATAAGAGAGAATTCTCTTTTTACTCACATGTTCACCAAACTTGGTCCAGAATTGATTATCTACTAGCAAGTAGTGACTTATTGGACAGATGTAGGGAGGCCAAGATAGAGGACATAGTAATCTCTGACCATGCACCAATTGCTCTGGATATTGCCGAAAATTTCCCTAGAGGCACTGATTATATATGGAGATTTCCAGGTTTTTTGCTTAGGGACCAACATTTTGTGAAGGTGATGCAGGAATGGTGGGGAGACTACGAATACCACAATAAAGCAGAGCGAATGAACCCACAGCTATACTGGGAGGCAGGGAAGGCAGTCATGAGAGGTCATCTAATGGGGCGAGTATCGGGTCTCAAGAAACAGGTGAAGGAAAAGTTTGACAATGCAAGCAAAAGCCTGCGTGACACCTATAGTAGTTTTCTGAGGGACTCTTCTAACCTGCAAAGGGAGGATTGGAAGCAGGCAAAAAGGGAATTTGATCTGTGGTTGGAAAAGAGAGAGCTCATGAGAAAATCACAATGGGACATAGACTTGAGGCGATTTGGTGACAAGGCAGGCAAATTGCTTGCAAATCTTGCGAGAGGGAAGAGACACAGGAACAACATTCAAAAAATAAAGAAGGATGGGTCGGTGGTCAGTAAACCTGTAGAGATAGTCGCAGAATTACAAAAATTTTATACAGAGCTGTATAGAGAAAAGAGCTCAGGGAGAGAGGGGGGCACAAATTTTCTGGAGAAAGTAAATATCCCGACTCTAACGACAGCTCAACTAGATCTTTTAAATGGGAATGTCACGGAGCAGGAGGTACAGGCGGTCATAAAATCTCTACCCACAGGCAAGTCACCGGGGCCAGATGGATACACGGGACTTCTATAAAGCAATGGCTCAACAGATAACACCCACTCTGACAAGATGGTTTAACAAATTGTTACAGGGGAATACACTTTTAGAAGGGTCCAATGTAGCTTACATTAATTTAATACCAAAGGAAGGGAAAGACCCCGAAGACCCAGCGTCCTTTAGACCAATATCCCTAATAAATCAAGACATCAAGATAATCTCGAAACTTATGGCCAATCGTTTGGCGGAGGTGTTACCAACAATAATTACCCCAGCGCAGGTAGGATTTATTAAGGGCAGGAGTGCAGTCACAAACATCAGGAGAACGCTACTGGCAATAGATGCTGTGGGCAAGGATGTAAATGGGGGTGGCAGACCGGCGCTTGTGACCCTGGATGCAGAGAAGGCATTCGACAATGTTAAATGGAGGTGGATGGATCAGGTGTTGGACAAGGTGGATTTGAGGGGTGCGTTTAGAAACTACATAAGAATGATTTACACTGAACCTTAGGCAAGAATGCAAATTCCGGGTCACTTGTCGAATGCCTTCTCACTGCAAAAGGGTACACGCCAGGGGTGCCCATTATCACCATTGCTCTTTGACCTGGCGCTGGAGCCACTGGCTCGATATCTGGAGCAGCACAAGTGTTTTGAGGGGGTAACACTTGGACATAAAAGCCTAAAAGCTGCATACTTTGCTGACGACATTATTTTGTATATGGGGGACGTGGAGCGAGATTTACCCAAGGTACTGGGAATTTTTGAAGAGTTTGGGGAATTCTAGGGGTTTACTCTGAACAAAACTAAATGTGAAATTCTCTACCTTAGGACCAGAGACAGACAGAGCCGTGGAGGGGATAACCTGAATGAGATCCCAATAGCTAAGACGAGCATAAAATACTTAGGTATCAGATTAGGCAGAAGTATAGACCTGGTATATAGTTTGAATTTCCCACCGATCATAGCAAAAATAGTGTCAGAATTGGAAAGGTGGCAGAATCTACCCTTAAGTCTGCTGGGTAGAATCCATTTATTGAAAATGATGAGTTTTTCTAAGCTGCTTTATCCATTGCAAACAATCCCAATGCTGCTAAAGAACACGGATGTTAAAAAAGTTAATGCGGCTATGAGAAAATTCATTTGGAAGGGAAGACACCCTCGCATAAAATTACAGACACTTATGATGGACAGAGAGAGGGGGGGCATGAATATGCCAGATGTACGGGGATATAACCTGATGTGTATAGCAAGGCATATTATAGATTGGTTAAAAAATACCAGTTGGTACTCGGACATAGGGATAGAAAAAGCATACGCTCATCCGTGGGATATAATATCATTACTGCATACCCCGCAGGGTCTTCTTCCGTCTAAGATAAAAAATACAGTGGTATTCAGGGACACAATCGCGACCTGGAAAGAACTAAGGAGGAAACTAAGTTTATCATGGAGAGTCTCTAAATATCTGCCGTTATGGCAAAACCCAGCCTTTCCAAATATAGGGGATAATAGCCTACTACTTGAATGGAGACGTAAAGGGATTCATAGGGTGGCGCACTTGCTGCACGCGGAGGAACATAGGTGGTTAAGGAGGGAAGAGATAGTAGAAAGATATGGATTGAAAAGCGAACAAACATTACAATATGGGCAAATCAAAGGGTCAATAATGTCGCTATTGGTGCGGGTGGAGGAAGAGACAAGAAGCAATAGAATGGATAAATTCCTATCCCAATCATTAGATAAACCGACGATTACATCACTTTACAGAGAGTACAGGGAGGTGTTTATTCAGAAGGAGCCTAATCAAATTTTTGGTGGATGGGTAAGGAAATTGGGAATTGCAGATGAGGACACAGGAGAGAAAATATTAGGTGGGTGGAAGACCTTGAGGAAGAGTGTGTTGAGCGAGGTGTGGAGAGATTCGCACTTCCGAATTATGCATAGAGCAATCATAGCTTTTAATATACCGATTTCGGCAGCTATGAGAGATAGGAAAATACACTGCCCGAAATGTAAGCGGAGAGACGCAGACATATTTCATGGGCTATGGGAGTGCGTGTCAGTAAGGAAAGTCTGGGACAGCGTGAGAAGGATGATGAACAACTTATGGAAAAGGGATCTACCCCTGAATCCCATGTTATATCTATTCCACTATGTAGGAGCGATAGAGGAGAGTCGGTTAGAGGGAAAAAGGGCAGTACCGATTTTGTTCCATTCGATATGCATCATGGTCAAAAGAAACATCTTGAGGTATTGGTTGAATGACTCGATTCCGGGGGTGGGCGCGATTGTAACTCAACTCAAATCAATGCTTAACTTAGACTGGATGGAGGCAGAACGAAATAAAGATAAGGGAATAAAGCCGTTTATGGAGAAATGGAAAGCATTCTTATTGGGCTACCACACAGACCAGGAAATAGTGAACTACATGAAGCCATTTACATACACTGAGTGGTATCTCTTGAAGGATTTAAGCGGTACACTTGGGAAATTAAAGTGCCGGTGGTCCGCTAACAGATAGTTACACTCAACACAGTGGATGAAGAAATGTAGCGGCAGGGATAGTGTACTCGAAATATAAATTCTGCATACTTGTGACAAAGTAGGAAAATTAATAGTTTGGAGGGGGCAGGGAGGGGGGGTGTTTTGATGGTTTTTTTTTTTGATGTATGGATATGTTTTATGTATACAAATCTATTCAGATAAGGGGCCAACACTTGAAACGTTGTGCAGTATCAAAATTTCCGTGTATCGACCCCATAATGTATGTAACTGCGATATTGTCTGGATTTTATTTTTTGAAAATAATAAAAACTATTGGAAAAAAAACCAAAAAAACGCAATGTTAAAAATCAGCGTCTAAAAACACAGCTAAAAGCTTTGTGCGCACGTAGCGTTTTTCGGGTGCGTTTTTGGTTAAAAACTGCATGACTTTGCTTCTCCAGCATGAGTTTTCATTCTTGCTGTCCGCACAGTGCAGTTTTGTATTAGGTTTGTTTTTGTGGTGACCACAAAGATGCAACATGTCCATTATTTCTGCGTTTTAGACCCATGCAATGCATTAGAAAAAACGCAGGAAGAAAAACGCAGCAAAATGCAGCAAGCGCATGTGTTTTTACCGCTGCATTTTTTGCCGCGGGTGTGTTTTTTATGGCAAAAAACGCTGCATCTTTGTGGTCATAAAAAAGGCAATGTGCGCTCATAGCCTAAAGAACACAATGAAGAAACGCAGCAACAAACAAAAAACATCGTTAAAACACAATAAAACAACACGGCAACAAAAACACTAAAAAAGCGCAGCATTAAAAATGTAATGAAAAAATACAGTGACAAAAACACAATGAAAAAATACAAGTAAACTGAGGTGCAAAAATTCTGCAACGTCAAAATCTCAACAAACGTTAATCTTGGGAATGCTGCGTTTTTAGAGTCTGTCTCCCTTTTTTTCTTATTTGGATTTCTGCACCGAGAGTGAACTTTTCTCTTTCTTTTTAGTATTTCTGTTCTGGTCCAATTTTCTCGATATTGGTGTATAATCCATTAATCTCAGGCTTTTGCAGTACGACTTGTTATTTTTTCCGTATTTTTGATGTATTTTGCTCTTGTGTTTTGGGATTAGCACTAGGTTATCTCGGGGTTATGCACCATTACTGAATATTTTTGACCCTTTGTAGTCTCTTGATTTTAGGTTAAAAAATATATTTGGATTATGAAATAGAAAAAAAATATATTGCAAGTAGATATTGCAGAAAAGAAAAATGCACGAGTGTTCCTTTATAAACACCTAGGAAACAGTACATGGTGCTAAATTATAGCGTCCCCAATAACATACATTTGCTTAAATCTACAGACAGGTGGCATGATGGCTCAGTGGTTAGCACTGCATTCTTGTAGTGCTGGCGTCCTGGGTTCAAATCCCACCAAGAGCAACATCAAGGAGTTTGTATGTTCTCCCCGTGTTGCATGGGTTCCTCCCACACTCTAAAGGCATACTGATAGGGATCTTAGTTTGAGTCCCAATGGGGACAGTGTTGCTCATGTATGTAAACCGCTTTGGAATTAATGGTGCTAAATAAGTGAATAAATATATTAATATTTCTCACATTTAGCTGTAATATGGCAGTATCTAATTTCGGATGACGCTGTTTTTTTGTAAAATGCAAGATTTCACTTCCCTCAGATTATTTGCTCATCTCTAGCTCCTGAGTTTTTTAGGCTCCAAATCTGAGGTGTAGGAGCATACCAGCATTGTAAATGAGACCTCATTCACACACTATAAAAAAAAATTGGCATAAATTAACCGGAGCTTGGTTAAAATTCTGGCAATGTTCTCCACTTACAGAGTGATAAATATTTAAAAGCAACTGCAAATCTGCATCATTTCCACAACCAACACCCCTGGTTTTGTGTGATATTTGCCTCTTTTCACCTCCCTTTTTTTCCCCTGTACAGGTTACAAAACTGATACCCATTAGTGCGCTGGATCATATTTTAATCGTTTTTATCATACTTTCAGCCTTTGTTTTCTTATATGTACAATTAGAAATGATGGAGGTTGCTGCAGCTTGTGTTAATCAGCATAAAACAGACAAGCACTAAAATACCATCTATGCTCCTTAAAAAAAAGAAGACTACAACAGTTGTTTTTCTGCATTTTTCCGATTTTATCATTTCTGTTCCTTGGAATTTGTCGTCTCCAGGTGTCCCCACCAAATTCAAAGACATGCTAGGAATACAAATAGCGCCCACAACACTTGTGTTGTTGTGCGTCTCTCTCCGACCTTATCTCTTTTGTTCCTTGGAATTCGTCGTCTCCAGGTGTCCAAACTACATCCAAAGACATGGAGTTTAGATACGTGTGTACATGGTCGTATCCATGATTCTTGGCTTTGGGTACCAACACGCCTGTGGGAAGTTTTGCTTGTTTACGTCTGCAGGTACTGCAGTAGCATATTTTTCTGCAAGGTGGACAGATCCAGTTTAGATTAATCAATGCAGCCTTCATTTCCTCGCCGTAGCGATTATTTAGGCAAAGTCCGCAAAACTGCCCTCTTACTCCCAAGCATTGCGGTCGCCTGCAGCACGTTTTAGTATCTATAGATTTATGTGTACTTTGGTGACATGTGGTGTCTTTTGATTTGCTATAAACTTTATTTGCTACTTTTTTAGATTTCCTCAAGCTCCTCTTCAACAATGTCCTTTACTGGTTGGACTATAACAGAGAACATGGACAAGTCAGCATTATATCCCACTGTACTGACGTAACAAAAACCCACATTGAAAAAAACTTGTCGGGATCTTCCACATTTAAAATAAACGTGACTACATCATCCGTTTCATCGAAAATTAAAGTAATAAATGTTGAAACCATTTGCCCATGCATTATGCAGATTACAAACCCACAAAAATATTGTTATGAATAAGGACAAAAACGAGGAAAATAATTAAAAATGTGCAAAATATAACTTTATCTAGAACTCAATACTTTTGTCAGGGGATGTGGCTGAAGGAATGTGAAAAGTGTGTTAACCACCAGACCATCACCAGTGACAGATGGATTTCATGAAATTAGCAAAAACATCATATGTTATATAAATACCTTAAGTATAATACATTTTTCTAAAGACTTTTTAAATGTGACGTTCAACAGGTATGAAACATAGAACTTGTACATAAAAATTGCATATATATTCTGCAGAGAATAAGTCTAAAGAAGTGGGTGCCAGATTAAAGTGCATTGCGCATACCTCAATGAGTTCATATATGTTCAGTTCAGAGCCGGCAATTAAAGAGGTGAAACAAGTTCAATAGCTTGTGAAAAAAGTAACCACGCATGCTCAGTGCCAGATACATCGACCCAACGGCAAACAAGTGGGTTTAAGTGAAAGTAGAAGTAGAGAGAAAAGAGAAGAAACCTCCACAACGTCTCAGAGATTATGCGGGGATGGGTTCAACTCAGACCACACATACAGGAACGGGCTAAACTGGACCAGTATGATTTGCTCATATTTAAACGCTATAGAAAATTAAAATTATTAAAAACATATATAGTGAAACATGAACCGGGAACCATGAATCATAAAACTAATGAAAATAAGCATGAGCTGGCAAATATAAAAAAGAGAGGGGGTTAGAAGGGGAAAAGTAACATCCAGTGAGGAGTCCACAAATGGCAAACAAGCTCTTTGCCCACCAACTAGACAGCATGAAATATGTGTTAAATTTTTCTTCTCCAAACTGCTCTACAACGTACAATCCGAAGGAACCATACGCTTCATAAATATTCCTCTTAGATATGTCGGATAGTATTGAATGAGCATTGTTGATCTCCTTGAATGTTTCAGCTGCTTGGGGATTGTCAGGATTTTTGTCTGGATGATGCCTGAGAGCCAATTTTCTGTAACTTTTCTAAATTTCATCATGAGTTGCACCTTGCTCCAATCCAAGAATTTGATATAAGGCCTCTCCTGATGTGGACAAAGAAAGCTGCCTTTCTTCAGACATTTTATTCTGGCTGTTGCTCCGGTCCCCGCAATCCCTTCTCCTCCTTCTGGAAAGCTGGCGGCGCATCACTTAGGTTGATTAGCCGTACTGGTACTCTACCATTTGAGATGGTGACAATACTTCTGGCAGCTTTTACCAGGGGCTGTCCTTCACTCTGGATAGAGTCAAGAAGAGCTACATAGTCCTCGTTGTCAATTCCTGGTCAAGCTCGACACCAGACTAGAGTTTCGCTGTTGGCTGACAGGGTAACTGGTCGTGCGTCGATGATACGCACACGGCAGATCTCACCTTTACTGTTGGCAAACTTCTGTTTGGCGCAGAGCACTTTGATAGTCCGCTGAACAGCTTGCCTGTAAGGGGGAGAAGCAGAAGGGAGAGAAGCATGCAAGGCAGCGATCAATTCAGTAAACACATGGCGAATGACATTCATGCCTAACACTACTGCTGTTGTATCTCCCTCAGCCTCAGTAACAATTACACCTTGACCTGGTAACTTGCGATCACCAATTTGGATTGTGGGTTCCCAGTAGCCTAGCTGGGAAATAGGTTGACCATTACTTGCAATTAAGTCTAACTTTGCTTTACCGAACAACATAAGTTGGGGATGCACAGCAATAAATAATCTACAATTCAATTGTGTGAGGGTGCATAAGCCCAAAGAAGGCAATGGAAAACAAGGAGAAAGCTTGGGCTAATAAATGCACTCTACTCACTATTAGACAAAAAAAATTTCAACTATGTTTATTTAGACAGACAATTAAAAACATGTTAAAAACAAGGTGCCATCCATCATAATTGCAGCAATAACAAAATATAGTTATCATAGGTAGAGTCCATATGGATCAATAAACAGACAGAGGGTGTCCTGGCTATGAAGGAGTGAGGACGTGACTTGTCTTAGCTCCTGCCACTGGACTTTATAACTGATGATCCACGCAACTGAGGACTCTGTAACACAGGCTATGCAGCGGAGGAGACGAGGGAGATCCCAGGGGTGCAGCAGCAGAGCTTCACAATCGGAGGAGAGAGGGATCAAGCACTTTTTATCCAGGCCGGGGCAGAGAGAAGCTTCACAGGTGGCACCCAAGATGGCTGCTAAGGCTACACACGAGGTGAGCTCAGCGTGCAGCAGTGAGATGGCAGCTATGGAGATGCAGGGAAAGGCTCAGCAGCTGACGGACTGAGAGGAGAGACCACCCGGAGTGAAGAGGAGATACAGAAGATAAGGCCAGACAGCCCAAGATTACAGGTACAGGGGAAACCCGGAGTGAGAAGCACGGGGGAAGTGCCTGCTGATACAAACAGTAGCCCTGAAGCCTGGAGGCCTCTGGAGGGGGAAGTAACGTCCTCTCTTATAACACACATGCAGGAGTGTGAGGAATTTCAGGAGGGGGGACACTGCACTGCAAATGAGTTACAGGTCCCTGACAGAAGTGAGACTGTACCCAGGGAGAAGCACAACATAAATCTAAAGTTACCAGATGCAGACAAGCATGCAGGGTCAGGCCCAGCCATAACAACAACACAAGAGTCAGGAGTTCTGACAGAGCTTAATGAGATGCGGGCACGTTTCTCAGCTATACCCACCAGGGAAGATATGGAGGCATATATAACCAGGCTGGAGCAGGCGTACCGCACAGAGCTGTCAGCCCTGAAGGGGGAGGTGGAGAGAGTGGACACCCAGAGTCAAGTGCAGGCAGCTAAAATTCAGAATATGGAGGACACTTCACAGGCCCACGGGGCACTATTAGAACAACACTCCCGCCAAATACAATACGTGGTTGAAGCAATGGATGATGCTGAAAATAGGGGCCGAAGAAACAATCTCAGAGTGCGCGGCCTGCCTGAGTCTGTCGAGTCCATGGACTTACATGGTACCCTTCAAGTGATCTTCAATAATATTCTGGGTGAACCATCAAGCCAACCCCTGGAATTGGATAGAGCGCATAGAGCGTTGGGCCCCAAACCAGCCCAGAACGACCGACCTCGGGATGTGATCTGTAGGGTCCACCGCTATGTTATTAAGGAGGCCATTCTGTTTAAGCTCCGCAGTGGAGTATCACCATCGTATGAGGGGAGCCAAATCCAGATTCTACAAGATCTATCCCGTTTTACCTTACAAAGGAGAAGAGCTCTTAAACCTCTGCTGGACATTCTCCGCTCATACGAGTTTCCATATAGCTGGGGGTTCCCCTTCCGCCTGCAGGTTCGGCACGCGGGACGAATGCATGTTCTTCGGTCTCCGGCGGATTTACCCTCGTTCACCGCGGCCTTGGACATTCCATTAGTGCCTATAGAGGACTGGCCGGACTTTCCAATGGGGGGGGAGTCACCGTCCCAGCCGGTGATCGGATGCGTGGCTCTCATAGAGAAAGAGGAGGGAGGCCGGTCTGATGTATAAGAGAATGGTGGATTAAATTGTTCTAGTATGTTTTTGGTTATAGGATCACAGTACGATGGAGTCTATCCTCTGGTCCTGATGGGAATTTCGCGTTGTGGGGTTATTGTATCGCCCTGGACAGGGGGGTGGGGGGTTCCCTCCTTCCATCCTGGGTGTAATGGGGGGCGCCCCTCAACATTATAAGGTACAATACCCTCGCAAAGCCCCTTCTCCCTTCTTTATACAGAGCTTTAGTTGCAAATCAAAATATATATAGTTAAAAGCTGTTTTTTAGTCCAGGGCAGGGGGCTCCTTTGTGGAAAGTTCCCTCCCTGATTGGGATAACACGCCACAGGGTAGTGGCGTAGGATTAACATCCCTGGTATATAGAGATTCTTATTTTTCTGCATTTACCTCTAGTCTATTTGACCAAGTATAAGGGTCACGTTACGACCCTACAGGCAAGAGGTGCTTTGACCTTTTTGCCTACGGTACTCTCTCTTTGTTTGTAGTTTCCTTCATATACTTAATCCTTCTACCCCCCCTCCTTTTTTTTTTTTTTTTCTCTCCCCCTCTCCTAACCTTCTCTATTCTCTTCACCCACACCTCTCTTCCCATCCCCATCTTCCCGGTTCCTCACCGTTCCTCCTCCTCAGAATGACGCAGATTACCTTTGGCTCATTGAATGTGAGAGGCCTCAATGTCCCGCAAAAACGGTCTCAGGTATTCTTTGACATGCATAAGAAACGAGTCCATATATTATTGATTCAGGAAACACATTTCAAAACTGGTCACCTCCCTAACTTTAAAGACAGATATTACACCAAATGGGTCCATAGCACCAACCCAGAGTCAAAATCAAAAGGGGTGTCTATAGGCATCCATAAAGCCCTGGTGCACACGGTTCTGGACACGAGAGTGGACACTGAGGGAAGATTCATTTTTCTGAAAATTAATGTTAATTCATCTATCTTTACCATTGTCAATTGGTATTTACCAAACAGAGATCCGGCGACGTCCTGCTCCTCTCTCCTGTCATCATTGGATGAATTCGCAGAAGGGACCGTGATCGTGGGTGGCGATTTAAACTTCACTTTGGACCCTAAGGTAGATACAACTTCGGGACACAATTTTCTCTCTCTCAGAAAGCTAACAAAAGTTAAACGCTCAATACAAGAGCTTCGATTGGTAGATGTGTGGAGAACGTTACACCCAGTGGAGCGTGACTACACATACTTCTCCCCGGCTCACTCCTCGTACAGCCGCATAGACCTGTTTCTTGTGAGCCAAAAGGCTCTGACTTGGCAGATACAGGCCTCTATAGGCAGTATATCCTGGTCTGACCACGCTCCTATATTCCTGAGCCTTACTATCCCAGATGGGGCAGGGAGGCCGTGGTCTTGGCGGCTGAACGATAGTCTGCTTGGGGATCAGGGGTGCATGAAGGATCTACAGAACACGATTGATGAATTTTTAGAAATACACTCAGAAGACCCCACAGCCCTTCCC
The DNA here is from genome assembly GCF_048569485.1 of Anomaloglossus baeobatrachus. Classification (NCBI taxonomy): domain Eukaryota; kingdom Metazoa; phylum Chordata; class Amphibia; order Anura; family Aromobatidae; genus Anomaloglossus; species Anomaloglossus baeobatrachus. Next base: position 49,798,096 of record NC_134358.1, read on the forward strand.
GTGCAGTGGGAGGCACTTAAATGTGTGTTGAGAGGGGTTTTGATCAAACATGGGGCTAGGCTTAAGAGAGAGAGAGCCCAAACCATTTTGTCCCTACTTCAGAATATTTCAGATCTGGAAAGGGCCCATAAGAAGACATTATCACCTTTGACACTGGCGAAGCTAGTCAAAAATATAGAGGAGCTTAAATCGATTCTCGACCGACAGTATGAGCGACATAGGACTAGAATAAAAAGATTCCTCTATGAGTATGCAGATAAATGTGGTAGACCACTAGCTAGGATTCTACACCCTAGGGGAGACCCCAGCCACATTCCCATGATTAAACAAGCAGACGGCTCTTCGACTCAGAACCCAACTCTCATCGCGGAACAGTTCCAAAAGTATTATAGAGACCTATATAACATAAAGGGCAAATTTGGAGACATGCCACATGACGCATTAGAAAATAAAATAAACGACTACGTATCCAGAACGGCCCTACCGGTTATACCCAGTGCTGAGGTTGAAAATTTAGAGACGGACTTTACAGAAGCAGAAGTGGCATCTATCATTAAAGAATCTCCCTCAGGCAAAAGTCCGGGTCCAGATGGGTTCACCCCTAAATTTTATAAAATATTCCAAACTCAGCTATCCCCGTTCTTGACTAAAGTATTTAATTCCATCTCAGAAAAATCCCAATGGGTGGCGCAATCTCTCGAAGCCCATATATGTGTTATCCCCAAACCGGGGAAGGATCACATGTTAGTTACAAATTACAGACCCATTTCACTGATCAATCTAGACCTAAAACTTTTTTCCAAAGCCTTAGCCAACAGACTTGCTCCTTCCTTGCCCGGGATAATACACACAGATCAAGTGGGGTTCGTACAAGGTCGGGAGGCGCGTGACAATACCAACAAACTGTTCCTCCTGATGACCCGGTCGAGGGCTCATTCTCTTCCCATGTGTTTACTCTCAGTGGATGCGGAGAAGGCCTTTGACCGGGTCAGTTGGAATTTCATGATGGCCGCTCTAAAGCAGGTGGGTTTGGGCAAAAAATTTTTAGATAGGATTGCGTCCCTTTATTCGAGACCCTCAGCAAAAGTTAGGACGAATGGGTTTCTGTCGTCATCGTTTCAGGTCCACAATGGAACAAGGCAAGGATGTCCATTGTCACCTCTGCTCTACGTCATTGTCATGGAGCATCTAGCGGTCGCCATAAGAAATAATGCTAGTATCCATGGGATAGAGGCCGGGGGAGGGAATCGCAAGTTAGCTTTATTTGCTGACGACCTTCTCATGTTTATTTCCCAGCCACACATATCCTTCCCGTCTTTGCTCAAAGAGTTCGAGGAGTTTGGTAACTTAAGTAATTTTAAAGTGAACTTCTCTAAATCAGAGGCTATGAATGTGACCCTGTCGGCGGAAGATCTAGCCCGTACAACCCAAAATTTTCCCTTTAAGTGGCAACCATCAGCTATAAAATATCTGGGGGTAGTTGTACCTCGGGATCCAACAAAAATTATGCATCATAATTTTCTACCCCTGTTAGAGAGGACAATTAGGGATTTAAAGAAGTACGACAAAAAAAGACTATCGTGGTTTGGGCGTATCAACGCTATTAAAATGGATGTTCTTCCTAGGTTTCTTTTCTTGTTCCAAACGGTACCTATTCAGCTGCCGGGGAGTTACTTTTCCAAAATTCGGACGGCTTTGTCAAGGTTCGTTTGGGGGAATAGGAGATCTCGGACAAGCATAAAAACTCTTACCAGACACAAAAATAATGGAGGGGCAGGGCTCCCAAATTTCCAGTTATACTACAGGGCAACTATTCTAACGAGGATAATGGATTGGCACTTCCATAGGAACTCGAAACAATGGGTCGCGATCGAACAGGACGGATTGGGAGTCCCTTTGCACTTCCTCTCATGGATGGGAAAGGAGAGTAGGTCACAGATAGAGAAGGGAATGGAGTTTATTTGGACAGTGATGGGGACGTGGGACGGTGAGGTTAAGAGGGGTTCTCTCTCACAGGGGAGGGGTCCACTTACCCCCCTCTTTGGCAACCAGGAGTTCCCTCCGGGGCTTCATTCCAATAAATTTCTGGGATATACTCGGGTGGAGGAAACTCGTTTTTTTCATGTGCTCCAGGGAAATACCCTGCCCCCTTATGCATCTCTACGGACCACAGGGAGAGAGGTTTCCTGGATAGAATATATGCAGCTGAAATCGTTTCTATCCAACCAGGACAGGGAGAGGAAGTTGAGGACCCCCCCTACTCCATTTGAGAAATTGTTCTTGCAGGGTTCGTCACCTGGGCATGTCATATCTCTTATTTATAAAATGCTGAACCAGAGAGACATGTCGGACAAACCCAAATTTGTCTATAGATGGGGAGAGGAACTGGGAGAGGACATTTCGGAGGACAGATGGAGCAGGGCGTTTCTGTGGACCCACAAACTTTCTCTGGCTTGTGCCGCCCAAGAGAAAAACTATAAAATTCTCACAAGGTGGTACCAATACCCGACCAAATTGCATGCTATCTTTCCCTCAGTGTCCGACATGTGCTGGAGATGTGGTACAGAAAAAGGGTCTATGTTACATATATGGTGGAGCTGTGCTAAATTGCAACCATTCTGGGACTCAGTGTTTTCTCTGTATAAAAAGATGAGTGGGGGTGAGGTGGAGAGATCTCCCCAGGTGGCCCTCCTCTCTATCCTCCCAGGTTCATTCAAGTCACAAAAGAGGGACCTGCTGCGATTTTGTTTAGCGGCAGCCCGTATAATTATTCCCAGATACTGGAAACAGACTAGATGCCCCACGTTAGCTGACTGGGTAGAGGAGATGGCAAACCTCCAGAGAATGGAGGAACTCACAGCTGAACTTAATGGGCTCACGGAAAAATTTATCACAGTGTGGGGACCGTGGATTACGTTCATGGAGTCTCCTGAGTTCACGGTGAGTCTGGCAGGTTATTTGGGATGAGAAATGGTGACATACCTTGTCTTCCCCTCTCCCCACACACTTTTTTCCCCCACCCCCTTTTTACCCTACTTTCTTCACTCTATTTGATTCCTTCTTTTCTAAGCTTATATCTGTTCTTTTTTTTTTTTTCTAGTTTTCTACTTTTTCTTAAATGTTTATTCAATAACTTAAAAGGGGATTGTTTTATGCTGAGAGTGGTCTTGTCAATTATCAGGAAGACATGTTTCGCTGGAACTCTGATTTCTAGTGTATGGTTTGTCATGGAGTGTTAGCATAAGGATAGCTTATAGAGTTCCAATGAAATCTACAATGTGATGTTATTTTTGTCATTCCGAAACTGAGAGATCACTGTTTATGTTTTATAATCTTTATAAATGTTCAAGATGTATGCTTGATTTATAAACTTAATAATAAAACAGATTTGAAATAAACAGACAGAGGATATCTATATAAACGGGAGGCATAAACAGTCAAAGATAATATCCACATATAACAGCCCTCAATAATCACAATAAGGCTGAAATTGTTTGAGTCACTAGGATCCAATAAATAACAATAATTCATAGCAAAATAGCACCAGAATTAGTCAATATACAACCTGTATCAGAATCCATACTGCCAAAACCAAATGGACGAAAAATCCTATCATTATTTAAATACTGGCATGATGTACATGTTCATAAGTCCCCACCCAACGCGTGTAGCTTGTAAAAACAAGCTTCATCAGGGAAATAAGGAAAACACTAAAGTGTGACACACAAACACATACTTATATACATTTAAAACAATGTCTAAATAAGATACTGGTGTGCTGCAGTCCACATGGAGCCTTCAGGCGTCCGGAAGTGGCAATTGCGCAAATGCTAGAACTTTAATCTAAGTGAAGCCAAAGGAACACAATGAGCATGCGTTAGGGTACCTTCACACTTAGCGATGCAGCAGCGATCCGACCAGCGATCTGACCTGGTCAGGATCGCTGCTGCATCGCTACATGGTCGCTGGTGAGCTGTCAAACAGGCAGATCTCACCAGCGACCAGTCCCCAGCCAGCAGTGACGTGCAAGCGACGCTGCGCTTGCACGGAGCCGCCGTCTGGAAGCTGCGGAGACTGGTAACTAAGGTAAACATTGGGTATGGTTACCCGATGTTTACATTAGTTACCAGTGTGAGCAGGGAGCAGGGAGCCGCGCACACTGAGCGCTGGCTCCTTGCTCTCCTAGCTACAGTACACATCGGGTTAATTAACCCGATGTGTAATGCAGCTACATGTGCAGAGAGCAGGGAGCCGCGCACACTGCTTAGCGCTGGCTCCTTGCTCTCCTAGCTGCTGTACACATCGGGTTAATTAACCCGATGTGTACAGCAGCTACATGTGCAGAGAGCCGGAGCCGGCAGCACAGGCAGCGTGAGAGCTGCAGAGGCTGGTAACTAAGGTAAATATCGGGTAACCACCTTGGTTACCCGATGTTTATCTTGGATACAGCTTACCTCAGCTGTCAGACGCCGGCTCCTGCTCCCTGCTCGCTTCATTTGTCGCTCTCTTGCTGTCACACACAGCGATCTGTGTGTCACAGCAGGAGAGCGGCTTTGAAGAAAACGAACCAGGGCTGTGTGTAACGAGCAGCGATCTCACAGCAGGGGCCAGATCGCTGCTCATTGTCACACACAGCGAGATCGCTAATGAGGTCACTGCTGCGTCACAAAAACCATGACTCAGCAGCGATCTCAGCAGTGAGCTCGCTGTGTGTGAAGCACCCCTAAGTTTGCATATCAGCGCTTAAAACAGCAGGCGCCGTAGATAAGACTCATTTACATCGCTAATGCGCATAATTACAATGGTTTACTATAGTTAAATCACACCTGCGTTGTAAACACAAGGAATATACACATCGCTGATGAGCATCTATTTAACTACTGTGTTGTCACATAAGGGGAATAGGTGCTAGAGATAGGGCACCCATTCACATCAATGGTGTAGATGTCTACTACATGAAGCTTTAGTTATTCAAAAATAAATAAGACACATAGATGTAAACATATGAACTGAATAAGGATATTTAACAAGTATCTTAGGATCCCAGAGCAATTATGGATTAAAGTGATTTCATGCATGTCAAAAATTGTATTTTATTTAATTTCACTATATATTCAGATCCCAGTGGCCACCATATACATTCACATAAATCATATACATAGATGAAAATTATGACCCAAAATAGGGATATTTAGCACTAATTAACAAAAATTAACAAGAATTAGCTGCCAAAAACATATTATGTATCAAGTACTTGGTAAATAGATGGAAAATTGCAACAAAAAAAAATCCATTAATGATGGATGACAATGCAGTATGCAGTATAACCATAATTTTGATGTAGAAAAAACATATACATATGTAGATCCTAATATATAGAAGTTTCCTAGAGCAAATTGTATGACTTATCATAGTTAGGCTATGTTCGCACGTTGCGTTTTTTACCGCGTTTCTGCAGCGTTTTTGGCAGCAGCGTTTTTGTGCAAAAACGCATGCGTTTTTGATTTCCAGCAAAGTCTATGGGAAAAGCAGAAATCCTGTCTGCACTTTGCTTTTTTTTCTGCAGCGTTTAATTTGCATATTTGTGGTCAAAAACCATGCTGAAAAAGAAGCAGCATGTCAGTTGTTTTTGCCATTTCTGCAGCGTTTCCTTAACATTGGAGTCAATGAGAAATGGCAAAAAGCAACCAAAATCACAATTCCTGCGTTTTTCATGCTTTTTACCTGCTTTTCAACTGCGTTTTTGTTTCCAAAAACGCATGCTTTTCTGGCCAAAAATTAATGGGTTCTAATGTTCCTTCACACACACACAATAACCGAAAATTTAAATGTAAAAAAATAATAAACTTTAGCTATTTTTCTGTTAAAATGTGCATAACCACTATTATTACATTAAAAATGATAATTTCCCATATAATTTTATTAAAAGTTAATTTTATACTTTTTTTTCTCTTTTTTCATTCTTTTTGACTAATTCAACTTTATTTCTCAGTGTCTTGATCTCAAAAACGCATCTGCAGAAACGCAGGTGAAAACGCAGGTAAAAAGCGCTAAAAACGCGGTAAAAACGCATGCGTTTTTAGCGCTAAAAAATGGTCAAAAGCCATTTGGTCAAAAACCAAGGGAAGGAAAACGTGCAGAATAAACTGCAGGTACTCCGACGCAACGTCCGCACATAGCCTTACAAAAAAAATTGAGAAATACATCTCCATGTACCTTCACATAAGACACATAGATGTCAAAATTTGATCTGAATAAGGATATTTGACAAATATCTTAGGACCCCAGAGCAAATACAGATTTAAATTATTTCATGCATGTCAAAAATTATATTTTATTTTATTGGCCTATATATTCGGATCCCAGTGGTCTCTCTATACATTCATATAAATCAGACAAGACACGTAGATGAGAAATATGACCCAAATAGGGATATTTGGCACTAATTAAACAAAACTAGCTGCCAAAGACATATTATGTATCAAGGGCTTGGTAAATAGATAGAAACTATCATAAGTGATAGATGACAATATTTTTCTACACATGGTAAGGAGTACTAACAGTTGTTACTACAGGTAAGCGAAAAACTTATTACATGTCAAACACATGGCGAATGACATTCATGCCTAACACTACTGCTGTTGTATCTCCCTCAGCCTCAGTAACAATTACACCTTGACCTGGTAACTTGCGATTACCAATTTGGATTGTGGGTTCCCAGTAGCCTAGCTGGGAAATAGGTTGACCATTACTTGCAATTAAGTCTAACTTTGCTTTACCCACTGGATTCAGGAGATCAAAGTCCCAAATCTTTTCAAAGGCTTGTCGCTCAATTGTGGTGACTTGTGAACCAGTGTCCACTAAAGCTTCTAGAGGTACACCATCGATCCATATGGTTATATACGGGCATTTGGAGATGAACCGGGAAATCCATTGTAATTGTCCCTTTGGGCCCTTGGATTCACCTCCCAAAGGGCGGCCCTTGGCCTCGGGGGTGGCCCGTTTAACTTATAACATTGATACTTGTAGTGTCCAAGACGCTCACAATAAGTACAGTACACACAATCACCAGATGGAGGCCTTCCAGGAGGAGGCCTATCAGGACTCGGCCTACTAGAACTTGGCTCTGGGGAAAATGTCCGGTTTACAGATGATTCACATGATGCAGGGGGTTGGCCTTTTAGCTCCTTTCAGGCTTGGCATACAGATTCAAGGACTTGGACAAGTGCATCTGTGCTAGGAGGTGCATGACTGAGAATAGGGGCTTGCACAGACTGTGTGGCCTGCATAGGGGAAACAGGTGAAAGATGAGATACAGTAGAAATTCCAGCAGCAAGGTCTGAGGAACGAGGCACAAGAGCATAGCTGGCACAAGGTGAGTCAGTACCCACTACTCGCAGGGCTAGAGCTTTAAAGTCTAAGAAAGTCATGTTTGGATTTTGTGCTGCTAGCATACGGAGTTGACTTTGTACTAGCCTGGAGTCCAAACCTTCAATGAATCTGTCAGTGATTATGTTTTCTGCAGCAGCAGGATCTACAGTGTCTATTTGCTGTAAAGCCCTGTAGGCAGACTGAAGGGCTAGTGCGTAGTCCCTAAGAGTCTCACCTGGTCCCTGACATCGGTTGTAAAATTTAAGACGAACCTCGGTGGGTGATTGGCATTCAAATTCTTTTCTCAGGCGGGTGAGGATCTGTTCTACATTGGTTTTCTCGGTAGATGGCCAGGAACGGACTTCCTCAGCAGCTGGTCCATCAAGCTGTCCCAGGAGAAGTTGTACCTGCTCATGGGGAGAAAGGGAGAAAAGCTCAAGAGAATACATAATCTTTTCTTTGAACCCAGCAAGTGTATGAGGATCTCCTCTGTAGCTTGGGAGACTAGAGGTTCCAATGAAGAATGGCATGCTGGTAGCCATGACAGGGGCTGGAACTGGGTTGGCGGCATTAGCCCGTTCCACTGGAGCACTAGCTGCTGCTGATGATGATACAGAGTTAACAGACTCGGCCTGGTCATTATGAAGAGGTTCGAGGCTGGAGAATAGCTCCACCTTTTGAGCCATGTGACCAAGAACTAGCCAATAGGATAACACCCAATGAACACTTCAGATTCTTACAGTTTTCAGCAGTAGATGGTGCTAGAACACAACAAATGAAGAATGCTTTACTTATAACATACACTGCCCCCCCGAAGAAGCTAAACGCAGCGAAACGCGTTGGGGCTTGCTTCCCCTGTACTGGACCCCTGCCTGGACGTTTACATAGCACTTGCACTTTTTTCTTGATGGGTAAGCGGCAATATATGTATTATAAAGCACTGAATTTGTACTGCTGACCCAGTAATTTGTAGCCATTATGGCAGGGGCCCATGATCTGGGAACTTTCTCTGGAACCATTTTTCCTGCACTTATGCACTATTTTTTAAGAATTGTAATGTTGTCTCCTTGCTCTGTAATGTTGAAATAAATTTGTCTATAATTTTTCATTACAAGGAGTCTTAATATTTATTTATGATGTATGGCCCTTTAATACTCCCTATCTGCCTTTTGTTCAATATTTACTTATAACATATAGCATAATATTACATATAAGTGAATGTACTTAAAGAAACAGACAGAATCTGAACCGGGCCACTACACTTACATTAAAAGCAACATAACTGGAAGCTACAGGTCATTAATAGGAGCTGTGATTGGTTGCTATAGGCACTAAAGGACATTCTTAGTATGAGAAGCTTTATGTGAGATAATATATCGGTGGAGAGACAGGCAGACAGGGAAGAAACAAACTGACTGAGACAGACAGGGAAAGAGAGACAGACTAAGAGAGAGACAGAGACAGACAGGGAAAGAGAGAGACTGAGAGAGACAGAGACAGACAGGGAAAGAGACAGACAGGGAAAGAGACAGACAGGGAAAGAGACAGACAGGGAAAGAGACAGACAGAGACCTGAAGAGGAGAACTCCAGAGAGACAAAGACAGTTACTATCCCGGGCAATGCCGGGTACTACAGCTAATATATATATATTATGCAAGCTATTATATACACAGCTGATACTATATACTGTGTTAGAGAGAGGATATAGTATGGAGCTGTTCATATACTACAGTGTAGAGATGTGCCAGTGTATATACTATAGTGTGGATTCCACAATTAATACACAGGACCAAAATATATAAACATCTGTACACTATATATACGCACACACACACACACACACACAACTTTACATTATATACTATATATACCCAGCACCACACTATAATATGCTGCATACATCACATATGATACACAAAGACTGATGTTTATACATCCCATGCCATGGGAGATATTACCTGCAAGCATATATCCTGGCTTATATACAGATGCACATACTGTATATAGGCAGGATGCCACGTAGACACAGGCAGGTTTATATACATACACACATAGTCAGTCCAAATACACAGGTAGCACAACAAGGCACAAACACACAGAACCAGGTATGTATATTTACCCTCAAACAAGTGTGTGTACAAGCAGTGGAGCCGGCCTCAGCGGAGAGCAGGAACAGGAAGTCAGAAATGAGCTCCTTTGCAGTAAAGCTCCGGAAAATCAGCCCTGTATGACCCTGGGCCTGGCCCCAAGTCGGCTGTGGGCGAGTGGCTGAATTCGGCTTCCATAGAGCAGTGTGTGCAACTGTTTGCCTCCTGTCACTGCAGACGGAGCTTCGGGCCGGAGCAGCCGCTAATAGTGTATCTGATGTACTTTACATTGCATTCACAGCACTCTACAATAAATAATATGGTGCGTTTAGCTATTTATAAAATTATTAATCAAATATTTTTTTTTACCATTGTAGGATGTAAAATTAAAACTTTTATTTCTGGCAAAGTTTGCAGACATTACAGGTGTTGCCAACACATTTAAAGAAACCTCTCTGTGAGACCACATATCTTTAATATGGGGTATCAGGCAGCATACTAGGGGACAATATATTGCTGAGCGATGATCCCCTCCTGGCCACATATTGACAACTATCTTGATTCAGTATAGGTAGTTTTTTTAATATTTTTTATTTTACTGAATTGAGAACTAAAAGGGGTGGAAACGGTAACAAGGGAATCATTGGACTGCAGAGTGGTATTAATCGAGGATCTTTGTAATATCATGTTAACGGATTTATTTTTCATTTCCAAAATCTTTATTTTAAACGAATTACAACTGGCTAGCGGAAATGATAAGGTGAATACATTACAATATTTGAGTGATACATAGAAAACATATATAGTAAAACAATATAGGTTACAGGTATAGGAATGGAAGGGGAAAAATGGGAAGTAAACTTTTATTGGGAAAACAAGAGAAGTGGAGGAAAAAGAAAGGAGGAGGGAGGAGAACATTTATATTAATTACAAATATATAGCTGTTAAAAATAATGTAAATTACACATTCATAAAGTACAATCCTGTAGAAAGAAAAGTTAAATACAAAGAATTAATTGAACATAACCGTTATATAGCGAAATATAAGATTAGAAGTCTGGGTGTGGTGAAAGAAAAAAGGAAAGGAAGAAAAAAAGAAAGGGAGAAAAAAGATAAAGGAGGAAGGGATAAGAGTAGGGCCTAATAGTATAATTGTTTAGCATTAAGGGAAATTATTTATCCAAGGTCCCATCTCTTCTAATTATTATTATTATTATTTATTATTATAGCGCCATTTATTCCATGGCGTTTTACAAGTGAAAGGGTATACGTTCAACAATCATTAACAGTACATAACAGACTGGTACAGGAGGAGAGAGGACACTGCCCACGAGGGCTCACAGTCCACAGGGAATGGGTGATGGTACGATAGGTGAGGACAGAGCTGGTTGCGCAGTGGTCTACTGGACTGCTGTTGTAGGTTGTAGGCTTGTTGGAAAAGGTGGGTCTTGAGGTTCCTCTTGAAGCTTTCCACAGTAAGGGAGAGTCTGATGTGCTGAGGTAGAGCGTTCCAGAGTATGGGGGACGCACGGGAAAAATCTTGTACGCGATTGTGGGAAGAGGAGATAAGGGAGGAGCAGAGAAGGAGATCTTGTGAGGATCTGAGGTTGCGTGTAGGTAGGTACCGGGAGACTAGGTCACAGATGTAGGGAGGAGACAGGTTGTGCATGGCTTTGTATGTCATGGTTAGTGTCGTTGGGTGATGGGAATCCAGTGAAGGGATTGGCAGAGTGGCGAGGCTGGGGAGTAGCGAGGGGAGAGGTGGATTAAGTGGGCCGCAGAGTTTAGGATAGATTGGAGGGGTGCAAGAGTGTTGGGAGGGAGGCCAGAGAGCAGGAGGTTGCAGTAGTCGAGGCGGGAGATGATGAGGGCATGCACTAATGTTTTTGCTGATTCTTGGTTAAGGAAAGCACGGATCCGGGAGATGTTTTTGAGTTGTAATCGGCATGAGTTGAAGAGGGCTTGGATGTGTGGCTTGAAGGATAGAGCAGAGTCGAGGGTCACTCCAAGGCAACGAGCTTGTGAGACTGGGGAGAGTAAGCAACCATCGAGTTTGATGGAAAGGCTTGTTTTAGGAGATGAGTGAGGAGGAGGAAAGACAATGAATTCTGTTTTGTCCATGTTAAGTTTTAGGAATCGCGCAGAGAAGAAGGATGAAATAGCAGACAGACATTGTGGGATTCTGGTTAGTAGAGAGGTAATGTCAGGTCCAGAGAGGTAGATCTGTGTGTCATCGGCATAGAGATGATATTGGAAGCCGTAGGACTCTATGAGCTGTCCCAGGCCGAAGGTGTAGATGGAGAACAGCAGGGGTCCAAGAACTGAGCCTTGGGGGACACCGACAGATAGGGGGCGAGATGAAGAAGTGGTGTGAGAATGGGAGCCGCTGAAAGTTCGGTCGGTTAGGTATGAGGATATCCAAGATAGGGCCAAGTCTGTGATGCCCAGAGATGAGAGAATCTGTAGTAGGAGGAAATGGTCTACTGTGTCGAATTAGCTGGGAAAAGGTTATTAGAAATTGCATGTCTCCTCTCATATAAAGTATGTAAATAGATTTTGTCAACAATATCATGAATTGATGGGATTATTGATTTCTTCCAATTTGTTGCAATGGAATTTTTTTTTTTACAAGTAATACGTGAATTATGATAGGTTTTAATGCCGGCTTGATTGTTTGCATATCCAAACAGAGTAGGTCCATTTGCGGTGTTACGTTAATTTTGGATTGTGTATTTTTGTTCATGTGCTGTATACATCCAACCAAAAACTACTTAGTTTTGGGCAAGACCAGAAGATATGTAGAATATCTCCATTGAAGTTGCAACGTCTCCAGCAAAGAAGAGAGTGGTTTGGGAAAGCTTTATATAGTTTTGTCAGAGTGAACTAACACCTTGTCATAGTTTTGTAGTAGGATTCATAAAGGTTGGCGCAGAGAGGATTTATTTTTAACATTTTCATGGGCAGAATTAATGAGTCCCTTACTGTATCCTCTCCTGGTCAATATGTTTTTTTACAGTATTACTTTCTACTTCAAAAAGTTCATCTGATGAACAGCATGTTTAGCTCTGATAAGCTCACCATATGGAATGGCTAGGGTGTAGTGTGACAACTAGATGCTAATAATCTCATCAAAACAAATTCAATATTTTGTCTATTAAAAGACCTAAACAATATAAATCAATTGACACCCTTTCATAATAATTTTAAAATTGTTATTTTTTAATCATAATTTTTTTTTTAAAACATAATAAAAAAGGACAATACCACCAGTGTGGAAGCAGACAAACAAAGCCAAAAATAGGACAATCAATTTCCAATCATCAAATGTATATTTTTTCGCATAAATATCTGACTATAAATAACAATAAATATCAGTAATCAGTATAAAATGCACAGTAAAAGTTATATATAAAGTGCAAACATGCCTATTGCAATACCCTATTAATTAATGATCTCTCCTGCTGTATTTTCTAAAACAACTGCACCTAGCTCTAAATAAGCCTAATAAAGTGCTTAGTGCATTAGCAGCTTCACAAAGGTTATAAATAATAGTATTGCAACGACCTAATTTCTGACCAGTCATGCCAAGATATCAAGTCACTTATAAAGGTTCAAATGTAGTCTGGTAAAGTGCACAATAGCTTGGCAGCTTCCTCAAGGTGTAAACCACTACAGCATTATAATTATAGCGCTTGTTCAAACATGCTGCTGTGCACTCACCTATTCAAATGTCTCCTGGCTTTTGTGTCTGTCTGCCTCCCGCCGTATATAGGAATAGGATATAAGAATCCTCTTAATTTGGTAGGTCATCCATTTTTAAGGTTACGTTAAAATAAGATCCATATACAGTGGAACAATTCCCTGAAAGAAAATATTTAACTCTAGCTCTGTGTCTTGTGACAGCAGATTACTATTTTGAAAAATGAATTTCCTCTATGCTGAGTACACATTTGATCAGGACATACACCCTGCTTGTGTGCAGTGCGCATGCCCCAGCTTTCCTCCTCAAGTCCCTGGTGTGCTCCGGCAGATGTGGTTGTGAATACGGCGTCGCTAGTTTCTATGGCGACGCTGTCTTTGCATTCCACAGTCCGGAGACGCAGGGACATTACAACTAGAGGAAGGAATAGCTGAGTGCATGCGCCGTTCATGCTGACGTGCAGTGTGGTGTATGAGGCTAATGTGATTAGGCGTAACTAGTTACCATAGCGATACTAGGCTCAGTGTTGGATAGGTTACAGGCATCCTGCCATAATATCCGGAGAATTAACATATTAATGACATGCGCAGTCTACATAGCAGGTAGTGCTGCATGTTTAATTATGCAAATACCGATGTAAATCACATGTGATCACCATATAAATAGACCCCCACTGTGTAATCACATTACGTCCCCTGAAGAAGGTGACGAAACGCGCATCAGAGGCTTGAGGCACACAGACACAAAAGCCAGGAGACATTTAAATAAGTGTGTGCACAGCAGCATGTTTAAACAAGTGCTATAATTATAATGCTGTAGTGGTTTACACCTTGAGGAAGCTGCCAAGCTATTGTGCACTTTACCAGACTACATTTGAACCTTTATAAGTGACCTTTGATATCTTGGCATGACTGGTCAGAAATTAGGTCATTGCAATACTATTATTTATAACCCTTGTGAAGCTGCTAATGCACTAAGCACTTTATTAGGCTTATTTAGAGCTAGGTGCAGTTGTTTTAGAAAATACAGCAGGAGTGATCATTAATTAATAAGGTATTGCAATAGGCATGTTTGCACTCTATATATAACTTTTACTGTGCATTTTATACTGATTACTGTTATTTATTGTTATTTATAGTCAGATATTTATGCGAAAAAATATACATTTGATGATTGGAAATTGATTGTCCTATTTTTGGCTTTGTTTGTCTGCTTCCAAACTGGTGGTATTGTCCTTTTTTATTATTATGTTGTTTTTTTAAAAAAGTTTTTGAATAAAAAATACCGATTTTAAAATTATTATGAAAGGGTGTCAATTGATTCATATTGTTTAGGTCTTTTAATAGACATAAATTATTGAATTTGCTTTGATGAGATAATTCATAAAGACAGCCATAATTGAGAGATTTTTGATAATATAGATGCTAATAATGTTGTCTTCCCTAATATCTCTTTCCTGAAAAGAGAAGTATGGACTTTATTGGATTTCAGATCACCATGTAAAAAAATGTACAAGAAAGGTACCAAGGTTGAGATGGATTCAATGCAAAGGTCAAATTGAGATTATTGGAATTCAAATATGCCTCAAAAAGGGGTATGGCTGTTTCGTTGCCAGACCATACAAGGAGAAGGTCATTCACATTTCAGCCATACCACAAAATGGAATCAATAAATAGATTACTGTTAGAAAAATGTACAGCTCCTCCCACCAGGCCATAAACAATATGGCTAAGGGTGGCAAGAACTTGGCGCCTATTGCAGCGCCAAAAATTTAAAGAAAAAAACTAATTTTGAAACATGAAAAAATTATGCTGCAATAAATACTGTATTGCGATGAAGATAAATTGTCTAAGTTCATCTGAATAAGAGGTATATCCAGTAATGTGGTATTGGATCGACTCTGGTCAGATGGTGGGGAATGCTGGATTACAAATTAAATACATCACATGTTAAAGTTAAGACCTTCAGCCCAATGAAATTTATCAAAAAACAGCAACATAGTAGAACAATCCAAAAGATATCCCGCGATCCTAGACACCAAAGGGGATAGATGTGCATCAAACCACTGACTACATTTTTCATTTAGAGACTTAATATCCAAAGTAAATGGGCTTAAACAAGGTGGGAAAGCATTTTGAGTTCTATGAAGTCCATGAAAAATTGCTATTGTGAGAAAAGCCGCAAGTAAAAGTATTTTCTCCCATTGTGAAATGTATCCTAACGCAGTGCCTTCATCCAGACATCTATTTCATAAAAGAAAAGAGTATACCTCAAAAGGGATCACCAAACAGATGTATGAGAAAATACAAAAACTTTATTGCGAGTACAGAAAAACACTATTGCACACACTGGCAGTATAGAGCACACAAAAGAGATAAAAACATTTAAAAAGCCAAACAGGCTTATTCTCCACAAATAGAACCCTCCATATGGATAAATAACAGAGTATAATTCATTGAGGTATCACCTCTCTGAAACTGGTCTGGTAAGATCAGTAGGTCACAAGACTTATAGCTATAAACAGTACAATAGAGTACAGTATGTATAAATAAGTAGAGGCACAATGATCAAAAATAAATCCTCACATGAGGCATTATAGATTCAAACTCAGGGAACCTGATGTGTTGGTAACACTGGAGCCCTTATAATTACATAGAAAGCTGGCGGGACAGAAATGTTTTATACAAGAGTACATTTGACCCCCTTAAGACTGTAACAGAAGTGAGTCAAGCCCACTGTTGTGCAAACTTTGTAAAATGAATTAAAGTATAGTAGTGTAGAATTCAAATGAGGCACAGGCGCCAGTGAATGGTCCTCCAAATGAACCTAATACAAGCTCTCACAACAGGAACCTATAGTGTAAAACTGGAAAAAGAAGCGCAGATGGGGTATTACCCCAATAATGTGGGGTGAGGGGGGGGAGTACCACTCACCAGATAAAGTTGTGCAAGTCACAACTCCTTTACTCGCATATAAAATGTGACCAAGGCTGCAGCTCCCCAAAGGCAGACAACAGAAAACAGTAGAGAGGGGTAGTAGTGCTGCGCCAAAAATCACTAATGAACTTCAGATTAACGTGTCTTTATTATTGGCATAGGTCTACGCGTTTCAGGATCTCTGCTCCCTTCCTCAGGACCGACAAGCATAAAAGAAACATCAAATCTACAATTGTGATAACAGACATACATTAAATAGCTGCATTGACGTCACAAGGACCATCCCACTTGGAAAAAAACGGGCGGGAAAACAACGAAGCACGGCAGTACAATCATGACATCATGGATACATTCATAAAACTAGAAATAAAAAATACATATACACAAAATCTCCTGAAATAAATGAAATTTATACAAAAAAGTGTATTTAATGTGATGCGTGTGAAAAAATATTTCAAGGAATGTGAAATATATATAAAAAAATGTGTGTGTGTGGGGACCAGAACTCACATGTGTTTGTGATTCATGTGGTATGTTACAGATATAAAGGATAGAGAGGATCCAGTATAGCCACCAAGGCATGTGATCTTTTTTCATAAAAAAGAAACACAACCGAAAAAACCATTTATCAGAAGGTGGAGCGACCTATATTTAATGCAAAATGATAAAGCATATATCTGTGAGTAGAAAAGACCAAGAATGGGGAAAGTGAGGACAGACTGTGAAACCGCTACAGATCCTCATCACTGACAGCGGTTCACCAAAGTTCAAAGCGTGGGAAAAAAACCCTGCGCCTGCGCCAAGGATATGTATCATGGGCAAACAGGCTAAAGGAGTTCATAAGTGTGGAAAAAAAAGATAACCAGGCACAAGTATGTAGCTCGGCAATAGAGATGTGGTGTATGTCAATAACTAAAAACACCTAGAGAAATGTGAAACATAAAAAAGATAGTGGAGGAGAATACTATCTTCTAATAAAAATGACAACCCTATCATGCATATGAACCTACAGAGGAATATATTTTTATATTGATTACAATATGATTAATGAATATTTTAATCAATATAATCTCTATGTTTTACCTTTGATGGATCTTTACTTGAAGAAACATTGTGTGGTTTATACTCTGTACAGGGATGACTGTGGGGTGTAGAGCGCCCCCTTGTGGGAAGGTCTTGTATACTTACATTATTTACCCAATTTAGGCAGCAGCAGTAAAAAGACCAGCAGGTGGACAACATTCTAAAAAAGAAAGAAACTGGAGGGCGCTTAGGACAGAGGGGTCTCCTGGTGCCACAGATGTGAAGTGGAAATATTCACACCCGGCGTTATTACATCTTTGTCCCCAGATATATATTATATTATAGCGTCCATTTTATTCCAACTCCGACTGAACCAAAATGGGCACCGACTCCGGCTCCGACTCCACAGCCTTGGTCCAAACGTTTCGTATGTACTGTATATTTAAACAAGAGAAACAAAAATCAATACACAATCACTAGAGGACTGGTGACAGAGTCTACATATATGTTAGAGATTTTTTTACAGGAATGGTGAGGCACTGAGCTTCTCATTTAAGCCAAATGGCTTAACCGTG
The DNA here is from genome assembly GCF_048569485.1 of Anomaloglossus baeobatrachus. Taxonomy (NCBI): domain Eukaryota; kingdom Metazoa; phylum Chordata; class Amphibia; order Anura; family Aromobatidae; genus Anomaloglossus; species Anomaloglossus baeobatrachus. Next base: position 49,815,789 of record NC_134358.1, read on the forward strand.
TCCAGTCTAACAATCCTTTCGCACTCGCGTTTAGTGAGCGATTTCTTATAATCAACCCCCCGCACACCCAAATGGATGACATCAATACCCATGAATTTTCATCCATAAGTGACTGGATTCGCCCGCAAGTGACTGATACGTGCCCACAATGCACCAGCAAAGCTAATCTCCATATGATTAAAGATTAATTTCACTGCCACACAGCTATGGGGGAAGATGGAATAGGCATCATAGGAGATGTTTCCCCTGTTCTATCTGCACTACGTTTGGTTTCTTAGTAAAAGTCTTACTGACACATTCCCTATAAAGGCATATTCCCATACTGTAAGGTGACTGCATATTAATAAGGTAAGACTCCCCCTTTATGATTGGTGGGGTCTGATCTCTATGTATCCACCAATCCTGAGACTAAAAGTATGCTGATAGCGAGCAGCACAGTGTGTGGTTTATACTCTGTAGAGGGATGACTGTGGGGTGTAGAGCGCCCCCTTGTGAGAAGGTCTTGTATACTTACATTATTTATCCATTCATTGCATGGGCAGCAAAAAGACCAGCAGGTGGACAACATTCTAAAAAAGAAAGAAACTGGAGGGCGCTTAGGACAGAGGGGTCTCCTGGTGCCACAGATGTGAAGTGGAAATATTCACACCCGGCGTTATTACATCTTTGTCCCCAGATATATATTATATTATAGCGTCCATTTTATTCCAACTCCGAATGAACCAAAATGGGCACTGACTCCGGCTCCGACTCCACAGCCCTGGTCCAAACTTTTCGTATGTACTGTATATTTAAACAAGAGAAACAAAAATCAATACACAATCACTAGAGGACTGGTGACAGAGTCTACATATATGTTAATGAGATTTTTTTACTGGAATGGTGAGGCACTGAGCTTCTCATTTAAGCCAAATGGCTTAACCGTGTCCAGTCTAACAATCCTTTCGCACTCGCGTTTAGTGAGCGATTTCTTATAATCAACCCCGCGCACACCCAAATGGATGACATCAATACCCATGAATTTTCATCCATAAGTGACTGGATTCGCCCGCAAGTGACTGATACGCGCCCACAATGCACCAGCAAAGCTAATCTCCATATGATTAAAGATTAATTTCACTGCCACACGGCTATGGGGGAAGTTGGAATAGGCATCATAGGAGATGTTTCCCCTGTTCTATCTGCACTACGTTTGGTTTCTTAGTAAAAGTCTTACTGACACATTCCCTATAAAGGCATATTCCCATACTGTAAGGTGACTGCATATTAATAAGGTAAGACTCCCCTTTATGATTGGTGGGGTCTGATCTCTATGTATCCACCAATTTTGAGACTAAAAGTGTGCTGATAGCGAGCAGCACATTGTGTGGTTTATACTCTGTAGAGGGATGACTGTGGGGTGTAGAGCGCCCCCTTGTGGAAGGTCTTGTATACTTACATTATTTATCCATTCATTGCATGGGCAGCAAAAAGACCAGCAGGTGGACAACATTCTAAAAAAGAAAGAAACTGGAGTGTGCTTAGGACAGAGAGGTCTCCTGGTGCCACAGATGTGAAGTGGAAATATTCACACCCGGCGTTATTACATCTTTGTCCCCAGATATATATTATATTATAGCGTCCATTTTATTCCAACTCCGACTGAACCAAAATGGGCACCGACTCCGGCTCCGACTCCACAGCCCTGGTCCAAACTTTTCGTATGTACTGTATATTTAAACAAGAGAAACAAAAATCAATACACAATCACTAGAGGACTGGTGACAGAGTCTACATATATGTTAATGAGATTTTTTTTACAGGAATGGTGAGGCACTGAGCTTCTCATTTAAGCCAAATGGCTTAACCGTGTCCAGTCTAACAATCCTTTCGCACTCGCGTTTAGTGAGCGATTTCTTATAATCAACCCCGCGCACACCCAAATGGATGACATCAATACCCATGAATTTTCATCCATAAGTGACTGGATTCGCCCGCAAGTGACTGATACGCGCCCACAATGCACCAGCAAAGCTAATCTCCATATGATTAAAGATTAATTTCACTGCCACACGGCTATGGGGGAAGATGGAATAGGCATCATAGGAGATGTTTCCCCTGTTCTATCTGCACTACGTTTGATTTCTTAGTAAAAGTCTTACTGACACATTCCCTATAAAGGCATATTCCCATACTGTAAGGTGACTGCATATTAATAAGGTAAGACTCCCCTTTATGATTGGTGGGGTCTGATCTCTATGTATCCACCAATCCTGAGACTAAAAGTGTGCTGATAGCGAGCAGCACATTGTGTGGTTTATACTCTGTAGAGGATTGACTGTGGGGTGTAGAGCGCCCCCTTGTGGGAAGGTCTTGTATACTTACATTATTTATCCATTCATTGCATGGGCAGCAAAAAGACCAGCAGGTGGACAACATTCTAAAAAAGAAAGAAACTGGAGTGCGCTTAGGACAGAGGGGTCTCCTGGTGCCACAGATGTGAAGTGGAAATATTCACACCCGGCGTTATTACATCTTTGTTCCCAGATATATATTATATTATAGCGTCCATTTTATTCCAACTCCGACTGAACCAAAATGGGCACCGACTCCGGCTCGGACTCCACAGCCCTGGTCCAAACTTTTCGTATGTACTGTATATTTAAACAAGAGAAACAAAAATCAATACACAATCACTAGAGGACTGGTGACAGAGTCTACATATATGTTAATGAGATTTTTTTACAGGAATGGTGAGGCACTGAGCTTCTCATTTAAGCCAAATGGCTTAACCGTGTCCAGTCTAACAATCCTTTCGCACTCGCGTTTAGTGAGCGATTTCTTATAATCAACCCCGCGCACACCCAAATGGATGACATCAATACCCATGAATTTTCATCCATAAGTGACTGGATTCGCCCGCAAGTGACTGATACGCGCCCACAATGCACCAGCAAAGCTAATCTCCATATGATTAAAGATTAATTTCAGTGCCACGTGGCTCTGGGGGACGATGGAATAGGCATCATAGGAGATGTTTCCCCTGTTCTATCCTGCACTACCTTTGGTTTCTTAGTAAAAGTCTTACTGACACTGTGGAGCCCTTCAGGTGCGGTGCAGCAGGGTACTACCCTTAGGGACTCCACGGGATGGAACGGTCGGGTCACAGGTAGGGAACCTTCGTTTTGGGATTTGCCGTGACGCCACTCTCAGAATTGCGGTCAGTGAGGACCACCACTGCAGGTTAAGGGATGCCTGGGGCTGATGGTGGGTGCAGTCAGTATAATAGCCTCCTGAGAGTGAGGCAAGCCCCAGGCCCCTGTGTATGTGTGTGGGACCACAGGTCGCAGAATGACTCAAACACAGTCCAAGTAGTCTTTTAACGTGTTTACTCACTGTTTAGAGGTCACGGTGAGATGCCCGGGCGACACTGTGATAACCAGGTGGAACCAGGAATTCCAGGAGGCCGTTCTGAGGGTAGCTGTCCACTCGCCCTCCTTGCACTCTTTCTGTTTGGGAGGATCCCTTGCCTGAAGCGTGGTAGGACTCCTCCAGGGAAGCTGTTACTACCCTGCTCCCCTCTCTCTGGCCCGTCTGCCGGCAGCGTGGCCTTGGTGGGATGGCTTCTGGCCCTGTCCCCTTATGGGCCTGGTGATTGCTGCTTGGCTCGAGCTCTGTGTAGTCGTGGTGAGGGCATGAAGTACCCCCCCCACCTGTAGGTTAAGCAGCTCTGGATGATTTGCTGCCCGTACTGGGGATCTGTTTCCCCTTGCGTGCTCGGATACCAGGATCTCCGTACTCAGCCACCCCTCTCTCTGGATGTCTTTCAGGCCGACCCACGGTGCCCTTTCTCCCCCGCTTTCAGCTACTGCACTCCTCAGGACCTGTCTTACACGAGAGCCCCTCTGTTCCCTTCCACACACCTCAACCTCCAGCTCCCGACTTCCCTCACTTCCTCTCTGCCCTGCTTCCTAGCAACCAGCCTCGGAGCACACCCCTTGCTGGGAATTGAAAGTTAACCCCTACTGGCTACCCAAGGGTCCCCTCTAGTGATGTGGGAGACCTGGTCACTATGTGTTTGTATGTGCACCTCATCCTGACCTTTGGAGATTACCTGGAGGCATTGTCCCCGCATGGGTGCAATACTCTGTGGTGCCTGACCAGGTCAGGGGCGCCACAACACATTCCCTAAAAAGGCATATTCCCATACTGTAAGGTGACTGCATATTAATAAAGTAAGACTCCCCCTTTATGATTGGTGGGGTCTGATCTCTATGTATCCACCAATCCTGAGACTAAAAGTGTGCTGATAGCGAGCAGCACATTGTGTGGTTTATACTCTGTAGAGGGATGACTGGGGTGTAGAGCGCCCCCTTGTGAGAAGGTCTTGTATACTTACATTATTTACCCAATTTAGGCAGCAACAGCAGCAGAAGGTGGACCAAGATCTAAAAAAGAAAGAAACTGGAGTCAGCTTAGAACAGAGGGGTCTCCTGGTGCCACAGATGTGAAGTGGAAATATTCACTCCCGGCGTTATTACATCTTTGTCCCCAGATATATATTATATTATAGCGTCCATTTTATTCCAACTCCGACTGAACCAAAATGGGCACCGACTCCGGCTCCACAGCCCTGGTCCAAACGTTTCGTATGTACTGTATATTTAAACAAGAGAAACAAAAATCAATACACAATCACTAGAGGACTGGTGACAGAGTCTACATATATGTTAATGAGATTTTTTTACAGGAATGGTGAGGCACTGAGCTTCTCATTTAAGCCAAATGGCTTAACCGTGTCCAGTCTAACAATCCTTTCGCACTCGCGTTTAGTGAGCGATTTCTTATAATCAACCCCGCGCACACCCAAATGGATGACATCAATACACATGAATTTTCATCCATAAGTGACTGGATTCGCCCGCAAGTGACTGATACGCGCCCGCAATGCACCAGCAAAGCTAATCTCCATATGATTAAAGATTAATTTCACTGCCACACGGCTCTGGGGGACGATGGAATAGGCATCATAGGAGATGTTTCCCCTGTTCTATCTGCACTACGTTTGGTTTCTTAGTAAAAGTCTTATCGACACATTCCCTATAAAGGCATATTCCCATACTGTAAGGTGACTGCATATTAATAAGGTAAGACTCCCCTTTATGATTGGTGGGGTCTGATCTCTATGTATCCACCAATCCTGAGACTAAAAGTGTGCTGATAGCGAGCAGCACATTGTGTGGTTTATACTCTGTAGAGGATTGACTGTGGGGTGTAGAGCGCCCCCTTGTGGGAAGGTCTTGTATACTTACATTATTTATCCATTCATTGCATGGGCAGCAAAAAGACCAGCAGGTGTACAACATTCTAAAAAAGAAAGAAACTGGAGTGTGCTTAGGACAGAGGGGTCTCCTGGTGCCACAGATGTGAAGTGGAAATATTCACACCCGGCGTTATTACATCTTTGTCCCCAGATATATATTATATTATAGCGTCCATTTTATTCCAACTCCGACTGAACCAAAATGGGCACCGACTCCGGCTCCGACTCCACAGCCCTGGTCCAAACTTTTCGTATGTACTGTATATTTAAACAAGAGAAACAAAAATCAATACACAATCACTAGAGGACTGGTGACAGAGTCTACATATATGTTAATGAGATTTTTTTACAGGAATGGTGAGGCACTGAGCTTCTCATTAAAGTCAAATGGCTTAACCGTGTCCAGTCTAACAATCCTTTCGCACTCGCGTTTAGTGAGCGATTTCTTATAATCAACCCCGCGCACACCCAAATGGATGACATCAATACCCATGAATTTTCATCCATAAGTGACTGGATTCGCCCGCAAGTGACTGATACGCGCCCACAATGCACCAGCAAAGCTAATCTCCATATGATTAAAGATTAATTTCACTGCCACACGGCTCTGGGGGACGAAGGAATAGGTATCATAGGAGATGTTTCCCCTGTTCTATCTGCACTACGTTTGGTTTCTTAGTAAAAGTCTTACTGACACATTCCCTATAAAGGCATATTCCCATACTGTAAGGTGACTGCATATTAATAAAGTAAGACTCCCCTTTATGATTGGTGGGGTCTGATCTCTATGTATCCACCAATCCTGAGACTAAAAGTGTGCTGATAGCGAGCAGCACATTGTGTGGTTTATACTCCGTACAGGGATGACTGTGGGGTGTAGAGCGCCCCCTTGTGGGAGTGTCTTGTATACTTACATTTTTTAACCAATTTGGGCAGCAACAGCAGCAGAAGGTGGACCAAGATCTAAAAAAGAAAGAAACTGGAGTCAGCTTAGAACAGAAGGGTCTCCTGGTGCCACAGATGTGAAGTGGAAATATTCACATTCATATTTCTGCTGCCTCTCCCTTAGTAATGGGTGTACCCACATTCTTGGATAGTGTTGGATTTGCTGAGGAAAAAACACAATTAACAAAAAATAAACTAAAATTTTAAAAATATAAAGGTACAAACAAAAATAAAACTATAATAAAAAAAAAGAATACCTGTAAACTTCTGCGACGATGTAACATCATCAGCAACAACATTAAACGATGTCTTTGGCTTCTTCGCAAACGAATAGTGCCTCGGATTTCTGACATGATGTGATCGATTTTCCAACACTTGGTGAACAACCAAAAGACTACAAGTAGGATATGACATCAGTAGATCGCTAATTTTTAATTTTTTTTTTTTCTCCTTGAATTTCTTGCATGATCAAGTAACTTTATTGCAACACACCAAGTGAGCAAATACGCAGATTTTGGAACGCAATAGAAACGCACATAGGCTAAAATCAAAACGTACAAGAAAAGCATCGCAAACGCAATGAAAAAGCAATAGTAACGCATACGTTTTCATTGCTTTTTTGAGCAAAAAACAAAAATGAATAATTAATTCTGCCACATAAATTAGCGTTTTAAAGTTTTTTTTGACAGACGCAAAGTGGGGCCCTAGCCTTATACTCTGTACAGGGATGACTGTGGGGTGTAGAGCGCCTCCTTGTGGGAGGGTCTTGTATACTTACATTTTTTAACCAATTTGGGCAGCAACAGCAGCAGTAGGTGGACCAAAAGCTAAAAAAGAAAGAAACTGGAGTCAACTTAGAACAGATGGGTCTCCTGGTGCCACAGATGTGAAGTGGAAATATTCACACCCGGTGTTATTACATCTTTGTCCCCAGATATATATTATATTATAGCGTCCATTTTATTCCAACTCCGACTGAACCAAAATGGGCACCGACTCCGGCTCCGACTCCACAGCCCTGGTCCAAACTTTTCGTATGTACTGTATATTTAAACAAGAGAAACAAAAATCAATACACAATCACTAGAGGACTGGTGACAGAGTCTACATATATGTTAATGAGATTTTTTTACAGGAATGGTGAGGCACTGAGCTTCTCATTAAAGTCAAATGGCTTAACCGTGTCCAGTCTAACAATCCTTTCGCACTCGCGTTTAGTGAGCGATTTCTTATAATCAACCCTGCGCACACCCAAATGGATGACATCAATACCCATGAATTTTCATCCATAAGTGACTGGATTCGCCCGCAAGTGACTGATACGCGCCCACAATGACCAGCAAAGCTAATCTCCATATGATTAAAGATTAATTTCAGTGCCACATGGCTCTGGGGGACGATGGAATAGGCATCATAGGAGATGTTTCCCCTGTTCTATCCTGCACTACCTTTGGTTTCTTAGTAAAAGTCTTACTGACACATTCCCTAAAAAGGCATATTCCCATACTGTAAGGTGACTGCATATTAATAAGGTAAGACTCCCCTTTATGATTGGTGGGGTCTGATCTCTATGTATTCACCAATCCTGAGACTAAAAGTGTGCTGATAGCGAGCAGCACATTGTGTGGTTTATACTCTGTAGAGGGATGACTGTGGGGTGTAGAGCGCCCCCTTGTGGGAAGGTCTTGTATACTTACATTATTTACCCAATTTTGGCATGGGCAACAGCAGCAGCAAAAAGCCCAGCAGGTGGACAAAATTCTAAAAAAGAAAGAAACTGGAGTGTGCTTAGGACAGAGGGGTCTCCTGGTGCCACAGATATGAAGTGGAAATATTCACATTCATATTTCTGCTGCCTCTCCCTTAGTAATGGGTGTTCCCACATTCTTGGATAGTGTTGGATTTGCTGAGGAAAAAACACAATTAACAAAAAAATAGTCTTGAGTCTTTCATGGAGAATTTCCCTATAAACTTAAATAGAAAAAAACACGGGGAAAGAATGCACCTGCAATTATAGTGCAGAAAATCCACATGTAAACCAATACACGTGATTTTAGTGCCTTTCTGCCCCTCAAACGCTCAGGTAGTAATTAGCACCTAAGAGTGTCAATATCAGGACGTTTAAAAACAAAAGAGCTTTCTATAAAGTATGAGACGCCAGATAGAGAGAAAAAAAAGCGTCAGAAACAAGATATAAATGCAGTGTCAAAAACGCAATGTTAAAAATCGTCTAAAAACACAGCTAAAGTCTTTGTGCGCACGTAACGTTTTTCGAGTGCGTTTTTGGTAAAAACTGCATGACTTTTCTTCTCCAGCATGAGTTTTCATTCTTGCTGTCCGCACAGTGCAGTTTTGTATTAGGTTTGTTTTTGTGGTGACCACAAAGATGCAACATGTCCATTATTTCTGCGTTTTAGACCCATGCAATGCATTAGAAAAAACGCAGCAAAATGCAGCAAGCGCATGTGTTTTTACCACTGCATTTTTTGCCGCGGGTGTGTTTTTTGTGGCCAAAAATGCTGCATCTTTGTGGTCATAAAAAAAGGCAATGTGCGCTCATAGCCTAAAGAACACAATGAAGAAACGCAGCAACAAACAAAAAACATTGTTAAAACGCAATAAAACAACACGGCAACAAAAACACTAAAAAAGCGCAGCATTAAAAATGTAATGAAAAAATACAGTGACAAAAACACAATGAAAAAATACAAGTAAACTGAGGTGCAAAAATTCTGCAACATCAAAATCTCAACAAACGTTAATCTTGGGAATGCTGCGTTTTTAGAGTCTGTCTCCCTTTTTTTCTTATTTAGATTTCTGCACCGAGAGTGAACTTTTCTCTTTCTTTTTAGTATTTCTGTTCTGGTCCATTTTTCTCGATATTGGAGTATAATCCATTAATCTCAGGCTTTTGCGGTATGACTTTTTTTTCCCGTATTTTTGATGCATTTTGCTCTTGTGTTTTGGGATTAGCACAAGGTTATCTCGGGGTTATGCACCATTACTGAATATTTTTGACCCTTTGTATTCTCTTGATTTTAGGTTAAAAAATATATTTGGATTATGAAATAGAAAAAAAATATATTGCAAGTAGATATTGCAAAAAAGAAAAATGCACGAGTGTTCCTTTATAAACACCTAGGAAACAGTATATGGTGCTAAATTATAGCGTCCCCAATAACAGACATTTGCTTAAATCTACAGACAGGTGGCATGGTGGCTCAGTGGTTAGCACTGCATTCTTGTAGCGCTGGGGTCCTGGGTTCAAATCCCACCAAGAGCAAGATCTGCAAGGAGTTTGTATGTTCTCCCCGTGTTGCATGGGTTCATCCCATACTCTAAAAGCATACTGATAGGGATCTCAGTTTGTGAGTCCCAATGGGGCCAGTGTTGCTCATGTATGTAAACTGCTTTGGAATTCATGGGGCTAAATAAGTGAATAAATATAATAATATTTCTCACATTTAGCTGTAATATGGCAGCATCTAATTTCGGATGACGCTGTTTTTTTGTAAAATGCAAGATTTCACTTCCCTCAGATTATTTGCTCATCTCTAGCTCCTGAGTTTTTTAGGCTCCAAATCTGAAGTGTAGGAGCATACCAGCATTGTAAATGAGACCTCATTCACACACTATAAAAAAAATTGACATAAATTAACCGGAGCTTGGTTAAAATTCTGGAAATGTTCTCCACTTATAGAGTGATAAATATTTAAAAGCAACTGCAAATCTGCATCATTTCCACAACCAACACCCCTGGTTTTGTGTGATATTTGCCTCTTTTCACCTCCCTTTTTTTCCCCTGTACAGGTTACAAAACTGATACCCATTAGTGCGCTGGATCAAATTTTAATTGTTTTTTATCATACTTTCAGCCTTTGTTTTCTTATATGTACAATTAGAAATGATGGAGGTTGCTGCAGCTTGTGTTAATCAGCATAAAACAGACAAGCACTAAAATACCATCTATGCTCCTTAAAAAAAAAGATGACTACAACAGTTGTTTTTGTGCATTTTTCCGATTTTTTCATTTCTGTTCCTTGGAATTTGTCGTCTCCAGGTGTCCCCACCAAATTCAAAGACATGCTATGAATACAAATAGTGCCCACTTGTGTTTTTGTGCGTCTCTCTCCGACCTTATCTCTTTTGATCCTTGGAATTCGTCGTCTCCAGGTGTCCAAACTACATCCAAAGACAAGGAGTTTAGATACACGTGTACATGGTCGTATCCATGATTCTTGGCTTTGGGTACCAACACGCCTGTGGAAAGGTATAATTGTTTATGTCTGCAGGCACTGCAGCAGCATAGTTTTCTGCAAGGTGGACAGATGCAGTTTAGATTTATTAATGCAGCCTTCACATCTTCGCCGTAGCGATTCTTTAAGCAAGGAGCACAAAACTGCCCTCTCACTTCCAAGTATTGCGGTCGCCTGCAGCATGTTTTAGTATCTATAGATTTATGTCTACATTGGTGACATGTGGTGCCTTTTAATTTACTATAAACTTTATTTGCTTCTTTTTTACAAACTGCTTTAAGCTCCTCTTCAGCAATGTCCTCCACTGATTGGACTATGAGGCATACAGGACAATCGGAGCTTGGTTGAAATTGTGGCAATTTTCCCCATTTACAGAGAAATAAATACTTAAAAGCAACTGCAAATCTGCATCATTTCCACAATCAACACTCCTGGTTTTGTGTGAAATTTGCCTTTTAGTCTCCCTTTTTCTTCATGTACATGATAAAAGACTGATACCCATTAGTGCGCTGGATCATATTTTAATCGTTTTTATCATACTTTTAGCCTTTGTTTTCTTATATGTACAAAATGAAATGATAGAGGTTGCTGCAGCTTGTCTTAATCAGCATAAAACAGACAATCACTAAAATGCCATCGATGCTTATTTTTAAACATTGCAAAAAAAAGATGTCCGCAACAGTTGTGTTTTTGTGCATCTCTCTCTTTCCGACCTTATCTCTTCTGTTCCTTGGAATTCGTCGTCTCCAGGTGTCCCCACCACATCCAAAGACATGATTATCTCTTCTATTCCTTGGAATTCGTCGTCTCCAGGTGTCCCCACCATATCCAAAGAGATATTAGGAATATATTTAGTGCCCGCAACAGTTGTGTTTTTGTGCGTCTCTGTCTCCGACCTTATCTCTTCTGTTCCTTAACAGAAAGCGAAGGAGAAAGGTGTTCATATGCCGCGCCAATAGATCACTTTTAGCCAAAAGGGGCACCGACTGCAACTCCGTCTCAGACGTCCCCGCCTTGGTTATACCTTTTTGGCTAAAATTATTTATCTATTCCTGGCATGGGCAGCAGCTGCAAAATGCCAAGCAGGTGAGCAACATTCTTCCTTTTCTTTTTGGGGCTAGCTGGGCGAAGAACCTCTTCCTCTTGGGACTTAGCCAAAAGGGGCACCGACTGCAACTCCGTCTCAGACGTCCCCGCCTTGGTTATACCTTTTTGGATAAAATTATTTATCTATTCCTGGCATGGGCAGCAGCTGCAAAATGCCAAGCAGGTGAGCAACATTCTAGCTGGGCGAAGAACCTCTTCCTCTTGGGACTTAGCCAAAAGGGGCACCGACTGCAACTCCGTCTCAGACGTCCCCGCCTTGGTTATACGTTTTTGGATAAAATTACTTATCCATTCCTGGCATGGGGAGCAGCTGCAAAATGCCAAGCAGGTGAGCAACGTTCGGAGTAAGACGTCTCAGCAAAGACCCTGAAGATGGGATTATAGGAAGAAGAATTTGCAGTCAAATCTGTGATGTTCGCAACACCCGAGAATCCCCCGTACTGCCATAAGCACCAATGTCAATGGCAACAAATTTGTAATGTGCATCAGCCATCGCCATAAAGACCACTGGAAAATACATCCTATAATGAAGGAAGAGTGATAATGATTGCGGTGGCTTCTGAACCCTTACATGTTTGCCATCAACGGCACCTATGCAGTTGGGGAAGTTGGCCACAGTTTGAAAGCCTGCTGCAACCTGCAGCCAAGTTTCCTCAGTTTGGGAAAGGATCACAATGGGCTGCAACTTCTGCCAGATCACGCCACATGTGCACCTCACAATTTCGGAGATGGTTGATTTACCAGACCAAAATTGAAGGTGCAGGGATGTGTAGCTCTCTCCTGTGGCCAAAAACCTGCAAAATACAAGTAGAAAGAATTAGAAACACAAATATAAAGCATTGAATGCATTTCAAAATGAACTTTTGACATAATGTAAATAACATTAAAAAATTAATTATAAAACAAAATGTTATATGTGAAAGGATTTAAATTACTTACCGCAAGGGGATGAGCAGCCGTTCCTCAGCAGACACTGATTTTCTGATTCTTGTATTGGCATAACATGAATCGGGCTGGAGCAGGGATAACAGTCTATCAAATGCTGGAATTGTTAAGCATCAGAAAGATATAAATTTATCGGGATATCTGCAAAAAATTAGTAAAAAAAAGTAGATAGTGGATAGTTAAATAGGTAGAGAGATAGAGATAAAGGATAAATAGAGAGACAGAAGATATAGAGATAAGATAGATAAATATAGATGGATAGATAAAAGGATATATAGATACAGATAGAGAGATGGACACATAGATACAGAGCGATAGATGCAGATAGAGATAAAAATAAAAGTGTTTTAAATATATTAAATGTTCAAATTACCTTCTTAAATATCTATACAGGACACAATAATGACCTTTGTCTTCCCGAGACACGAGAAGGGGATGCACCCACAGGTTTTTCTTTTGGGCCTAAAAAAATATATTTATAAAAAATGTTAAAATCCAACACAGGCAAAACCAATCCTTTATTTTCTATTTAAAAAAAAATAATAAGATACCGGTTGTCTCCGAAAACGTAACAGACTAAACAGTTACCAACATCAGCTGAAAATACGGCCTGTGTAGCCACATTGCAAGTAAATTGCCTGCCATATCCACACTCTTCTTATAGGCAGTGGAGAATATCCACACTTGTTATAAAAAACAAAGAATAATTGAAGGAGGAAATTACTTTTTTTTTTCAATGTGCTTTATTGCAATGACAGCATAAAAACCCGCAGGCACCAACCCGCGGCAAAACCACATGCGGATTTTAGGTGCGTTTTTCCACGTTTTTTTTGCCGCTGGTGCTGAATTCTGCCAGAGGGTGCAGATTTTTCTGAAGATAATTACATTTCCTAGTGCGCACAGGGCCTCAGACAGGCAATCATACATTTTAATAATCTTTTCCATTGTTGACTGAAACTTGCGCTGATTTCTCTCCAGACCTCTTTTGAAACTCTCTTCAACAAAAATACAGAATGTAGAGTCACTCACCCAAAAATAAAAAATGCAAGGTCTTTCATTTCATGTAGACGAATGGGGGCAGGGAGAAAATGCGGAAAGCAAAGACAACGGCTGCCGTTTCGCTTTTGGAGCAGCACGTCTACGGGTCCACACGTCACCAACACACCTCACACATCCTTAAAGGTGAGTGAGTGCAGGTGATGGAAATAATTACAATCAAGTAAAACTACAAAGAGTAAAAAATACAAAAGTTTAAAAACCATAAATAAAAACAATGCAATATATCAATCGGAAATACAAATACAGGGACACAATTAAAGAGGAAATAAAAATTGGTAATTTATTCCAACTCCGACTGAACCAAAGTGGGCACCGACTCCCCAGCCCTGGTCCAAACTTTTCGTATGTGCTGTATATTTAAACAAGAGAAACAAAAATCAATACACAATCACTAGAGGACTGGTGACAGAGTCTACATATATGTTAATGAGATTTTTTTACAGGAATGGTGAGGCACTGAGCTTCTCATTAAAGTCAAATGGCTTAACCGTGTCCAGTCTAACAATCCTTTCGCACTCGCGTTTAGTGAGCGATTTCTTATAATCAACCCCGCGCACACCCAAATGGATGACATCAATACCCATGAATTTTCATCCATAAGTGACTGGATTCGCCCGCAAGTGACTGATACGCGCCCACAATGCACCAGCAAAGCTAATCTCCATATGATTAAAGATTAATTTCACTGCCACACGGCTCTGGGGGACGAAGGAATAGGTATCATAGGAGATGTTTCCCCTGTTCTATCTGCACTACGTTTGGTTTCTTAGTAAAAGTCTTACTGACACATTCCCTATAAAGGCATATTCCCATACTGTAAGGTGACTGCATATTAATAAGGTAAGACTCCCCTTTATGATTGGTGGGGTCTGATCTCTATGTATTCACCAATCCTGAGACTAAAAGTGTGCTGATAGCGAGCAGCACATTGTGTGGTTTATACTCTGTAGAGGGATGACTGTGGGGTGTAGAGCGCCCCCTTGTGGGAAGGTCTTGTATACTTACATTATTTACCCAATTTTGGCATGGGCAACAGCAGCAGCAAAAAGCCCAGCAGGTGGACAACATTCTAAAAAAGAAAGAAACTGGAGTGTGCTTAGGACAGAGGGGTCTCCTGGTGCCACAGATATGAAGTGGAAATATTCACATTCATATTTCTGCTGCCTCTCCCTTAGTAATGGGTGTTCCCACATTCTTGGATAGTGTTGGATTTGCTGAGGAAAAAACACAATTAACAAAAAAATAGTCTTGAGTCTTTCATGGAGAATTTCCCTATAAACTTAAATAGAAAAAAACACGGGGAAAGAATGCACCTGCAATTATAGTGCAGAAAATCCACATGTAAACCAATACACGTGATTTTAGTGCCTTTCTGCCCCTCAAACGCTCAGGTAGTAATTAGCACCTAAGAGTGTCAATATCAGGACGTTTAAAAACAAAAGAGCTTTCTATAAAGTATGAGACGCCAGATAGAGAGAAAAAAAAGCGTCAGAAACAAGATATAAATGCAGTGTCAAAAACGCAATGTTAAAAATCGTCTAAAAACACAGCTAAAGTCTTTGTGCGCACGTAACGTTTTTCGGGTGCGTTTTTGGTTAAAAACTGCATGACTTTGCTTCTCCAGCATGAGTTTTCATTCTTGCTGTCCGCACAGTGCAGTTTTGTATTAGGTTTGTTTTTGTGGTGACCACAAAGATGCAACATGTCCATTATTTCTGCGTTTTAGACCCATGCAATGCATTAGAAAAAACGCAGCAAAATGCAGCAAGCGCATGTGTTTTTACCACTGCATTTTTTGCCGCGGGTGTGTTTTTTGTGGCCAAAAATGCTGCATCTTTGTGGTCATAAAAAAAGGCAATGTGCGCTCATAGCCTAAAGAACACAATGAAGAAACGCAGCAACAAACAAAAAACATTGTTAAAACGCAATAAAACAACACGGCAACAAAAACACTAAAAAAGCGCAGCATTAAAAATGTAATGAAAAAATACAGTGACAAAAACACAATGAAAAAATACAAGTAAACTGAGGTGCAAAAATTCTGCAACGTCAAAATCTCAACAAACGTTAATCTTGGGAATGCTGCGTTTTTAGAGTCTGTCTCCCTTTTTTTCTTATTTAGATTTCTGCACCGAGAGTGAACTTTTCTCTTTCTTTTTAGTATTTCTGTTCTGGTCCATTTTTCTCGATATTGGAGTATAATCCATTAATCTCAGGCTTTTGCGGTACGACTTTTTTTTCCCGTATTTTTGATGCATTTTGCTCTTGTGTTTTGGGATTAGCACAAGGTTATCTCGGGGTTATGCACCATTACTGAATATTTTTGACCCTTTGTATTCTCTTGATTTTAGGTTAAAAAATATATTTGGATTATGAAATAGAAAAAAAATATATTGCAAGTAGATATTGCAAAAAAGAAAAATGCACGAGTGTTCCTTTATAAACACCTAGGAAACAGTATATGGTGCTAAATTATAGCGTCCCCAATAACAGACATTTGCTTAAATCTACAGACAGGTGGCATGGTGGCTCAGTGGTTAGCACTGTAGTCTTGTAGCGCTGGGGTCCTGGGTTCAAATCCCACCAAGAGCAAGATCTGCAAGGAGTTTGTATGTTCTCCCCGTGTTGCATGGGTTCATCCCATACTCTAAAAGCATACTGATAGGGATCTCAGTTTGTGAGCCCGAATGGGGCCAGTGTTGCTCATGTATGTAAACTGCTTTGGAATTCATGGGGCTAAATAAGTGAATAAATATAATAATATTTCTCACATTTAGCTGTAATATGGCAGCATCTAATTTCGGATGACGCTGTTTTTTTGTAAAATGCAAGATTTCACTTCCCTCAGATTATTTGCTCATCTCTAGCTCCTGAGTTTTTTAGGCTCCAAATCTGAAGTGTAGGAGCATACCAGCATTGTAAATGAGACCTCATTCACACACTATAAAAAAAATTGACATAAATTAACCGGAGCTTGGTTAAAATTCTGGAAATGTTCTCCACTTATAGAGTGATAAATATTTAAAAGCAACTGCAAATCTGCATCATTTCCACAACCAACACCCCTGGTTTTGTGTGATATTTGCCTCTTTTCACCTCCCTTTTTTTCCCCTGTACAGGTTACAAAACTGATACCCATTAGTGCGCTGGATCAAATTTTAATTGTTTTTTATCATACTTTCAGCCTTTGTTTTCTTATATGTACAATTAGAAATGATGGAGGTTGCTGCAGCTTGTGTTAATCAGCATAAAACAGACAAGCACTAAAATACCATCTATGCTCCTTAAAAAAAAAGATGACTACAACAGTTGTTTTTGTGCATTTTTCCGATTTTTTCATTTCTGTTCCTTGGAATTTGTCGTCTCCAGGTGTCCCCACCAAATTCAAAGACATGCTATGAATACAAATAGTGCCCACTTGTGTTTTTGTGCGTCTCTCTCCGACCTTATCTCTTTTGATCCTTGGAATTCGTCGTCTCCAGGTGTCCAAACTACATCCAAAGACAAGGAGTTTAGATACACGTGTACATGGTCGTATCCATGATTCTTGGCTTTGGGTACCAACACGCCTGTGGAAAGGTATAATTGTTTATGTCTGCAGGCACTGCAGCAGCATAGTTTTCTGCAAGGTGGACAGATGCAGTTTAGATTTATTAATGCAGCCTTCACATCTTCGCCGTAGCGATTCTTTAAGCAAGGAGCACAAAACTGCCCTCTCACTTCCAAGTATTGCGGTCGCCTGCAGCATGTTTTAGTATCTATAGATTTATGTCTACATTGGTGACATGTGGTGCCTTTTAATTTACTATAAACTTTATTTGCTTCTTTTTTACAAACTGCTTTAAGCTCCTCTTCAGCAATGTCCTCCACTGATTGGACTATGTGAGGCATACAGGACAATCGGAGCTTGGTTGAAATTGTGGCAATTTTCCCCATTTACAGAGAAATAAATACTTAAAAGCAACTGCAAATCTGCATCATTTCCACAATCAACACTCCTGGTTTTGTGTGAAATTTGCCTTTTAGTCTCCCTTTTTCTTCATGTACATGATAAAAGACTGATACCCATTAGTGCGCTGGATCATATTTTAATCGTTTTTATCATACTTTTAGCCTTTGTTTTCTTATATGTACAAAATGAAATGATAGAGGTTGCTGCAGCTTGTCTTAATCAGCATAAAACAGACAATCACTAAAATGCCATCGATGCTTATTTTTAAACATTGCAAAAAAAAGATGTCCGCAACAGTTGTGTTTTTGTGCGTCTCTCTCTTTCCGACCTTATCTCTTCTGTTCCTTGGAATTCGTCGTCTCCAGGTGTCCCCACCACATCCAAAGACATGATTATCTCTTCTATTCCTTGGAATTCGTCGTCTCCAGGTGTCCCCACCATATCCAAAGAGATATTAGGAATATATTTAGTGCCCGCAACAGTTGTGTTTTTGTGCGTCTCTGTCTCCGACCTTATCTCTTCTGTTCCTTAACAGAAAGCGAAGGAGAAAGGTGTTCATATGCCGCGCCAATAGATCACTTTTAGCCAAAAGGGGCACCGACTGCAACTCCGTCTCAGACGTCCCCGCCTTGGTTATACCTTTTTGGCTAAAATTATTTATCTATTCCTGGCATGGGCAGCAGCTGCAAAATGCCAAGCAGGTGAGCAACATTCTTCCTTTTCTTTTTGGGGCTAGCTGGGCGAAGAACCTCTTCCTCTTGGGACTTAGCCAAAAGGGGCACCGACTGCAACTCCGTCTCAGACGTCCCCGCCTTGGTTATACGTTTTTGGATAAAATTACTTATCCATTCCTGGCATGGGGAGCAGCTGCAAAATGCCAAGCAGGTGAGCAACGTTCGGAGTAAGACGTCTCAGCAAAGACCCTGAAGATGGGATTATAGGAAGAAGAATTTGCAGTCAAATCTGTGATGTTCGCAACACCCGAGAATCCCCCGTACTGCCATAAGCACCAATGTCAATGGCAACAAATTTGTAATGTGCATCAGCCATCGCCATAAAGACCACTGGAAAATACATCCTATAATGAAGGAAGAGTGATAATGATTGCGGTGGCTTCTGAACCCTTACATGTTTGCCATCAACGGCACCTATGCAGTTGGGGAAGTTGGCCACAGTTTGAAAGCCTGCTGCAACCTGCAGCCAAGTTTCCTCAGTTTGGGAAAGGATCACAATGGGCTGCAACTTCTGCCAGATCACGCCACATGTGCACCTCACAATTTCGGAGATGGTTGATTTACCAGACCAAAATTGAAGGTGCAGGGATGTGTAGCTCTCTCCTGTGGCCAAAAACCTGCAAAATACAAGTAGAAAGAATTAGAAACACAAATATAAAGCATTGAATGCATTTCAAAATGAACTTTTGACATAATGTAAATAACATTAAAAAATTAATTATAAAACAAAATGTTATATGTGAAAGGATTTAAATTACTTACCGCAAGGGGATGAGCAGCCGTTCCTCAGCAGACACTGATTTTCTGATTCTTGTATTGGCATAACATGAATCGGGCTGGAGCAGGGATAACAGTCTATCAAATGCTGGAATTGTTAAGCATCAGAAAGATATAAATTTATCGGGATATCTGCAAAAAATTAGTAAAAAAAAGTAGATAGTGGATAGTTAAATAGGTAGAGAGATAGAGATAAAGGATAAATAGAGAGACAGAAGATATAGAGATAAGATAGATAAATATAGATGGATAGATAAAAGGATATATAGATACAGATAGAGAGATGGACACATAGATACAGAGCGATAGATGCAGATAGAGATAAAAATAAAAGTGTTTTAAATATATTAAATGTTCAAATTACCTTCTTAAATATCTATACAGGACACAATAATGACCTTTGTCTTCCCGAGACACGAGAAGGGGATGCACCCACAGGTTTTTCTTTTGGGCCTAAAAAAATATATTTATAAAAAATGTTAAAATCCAACACAGGCAAAACCAATCCTTTATTTTCTATTTAAAAAAAAATAATAAGATACCGGTTGTCTCCGAAAACGTAACAGACTAAACAGTTACCAACATCAGCTGAAAATACGGCCTGTGTAGCCACATTGCAAGTAAATTGCCTGCCATATCCACACTCTTCTTATAGGCAGTGGAGAATATCCACACTTGTTATAAAAAACAAAGAATAATTGAAGGAGGAAATTACTTTTTTTTTTCAATGTGCTTTATTGCAATGACAGCATAAAAACCCGCAGGCACCAACCCGCGGCAAAACCACATGCGGATTTTAGGTGCGTTTTTCCACGTTTTTTTTTGCCGCTGGTGCTGAATTCTGCCAGAGGGTGCAGATTTTTCTGAAGATAATTACATTTCCTAGTGCGCACAGGGCCTCAGACAGGCAATCATACATTTTAATAATCTTTTCCATTGTTGACTGAAACTTGCGCTGATTTCTCTCCAGACCTCTTTTGAAACTCTCTTCAACAAAAATACGGAATGTAGAGTCACTCACCCAAAAATAAAAAATGCAAGGTCTTTCATTTCATGTAGACGAATGGGGGCAGGGAGAAAATGCGGAAAGCAAGGACAACGGCTGCCGTTTCGCTTTTGGAGCAGCACGTCTACGGGTCCACACGTCACCAACACACCTCACACATCCTTAAAGGTGAGTGAGTGCAGGTGATGGAAATAATTACAATCAAGTAAAACTACAAAGAGTAAAAAATACAAAAGTTTAAAAACCATAAATAAAAACAATGCAATATATCAATCGGAAATACAAATACAGGGACACAATTAAAGAGGAAATAAAAATTGGTAATTTATTCCAACTCCGACTGAACCAAAGTGGGCACCGACTCCCCAGCCCTGGTCCAAACTTTTCGTATGTGCTGTATATTTAAACAAGAGAAACAAAAATCAATACACAATCACTAGAGGACTGGTGACAGAGTCTACATATATGTTAATGAGATTTTTTTACAGGAATGGTGAGGCACTGAGCTTCTCATTAAAGTCAAATGGCTTAACCGTGTCCAGTCTAACAATCCTTTCGCACTCGCGTTTAGTGAGCGATTTCTTATAATCAACCCCGCGCACACCCAAATGGATGACATCAATACCCATGAATTTTCATCCATAAGTGACTGGATTCGCCCGCAAGTGACTGATACGCGCCCACAATGCACCAGCAAAGCTAATCTCCATATGATTAAAGATTAATTTCACTGCCACACGGCTCTGGGGGACGAAGGAATAGGTATCATAGGAGATGTTTCCCCTGTTCTATCTGCACTACGTTTGGTTTCTTAGTAAAAGTCTTACTGACACATTCCCTATAAAGGCATATTCCCATACTGTAAGGTGACTGCATATTAATAAGGTAAGACTCCCCTTTATGATTGGTGGGGTCTGATCTCTATGTATTCACCAATCCTGAGACTAAAAGTGTGCTGATAGCGAGCAGCACATTGTGTGGTTTATACTCTGTAGAGGGATGACTGTGGGGTGTAGAGCGCCCCCTTGTGGGAAGGTCTTGTATACTTACATTATTTACCCAATTTTGGCATGGGCAACAGCAGCAGCAAAAAGCCCAGCAGGTGGACAACATTCTAAAAAAGAAAGAAACTGGAGTGTGCTTAGGACAGAGGGGTCTCCTGGTGCCACAGATATGAAGTGGAAATATTCACATTCATATTTCTGCTGCCTCTCCCTTAGTAATGGGTGTTCCCACATTCTTGGATAGTGTTGGATTTGCTGAGGAAAAAACACAATTAACAAAAAAATAGTCTTGAGTCTTTCATGGAGAATTTCCCTATAAACTTAAATAGAAAAAAACACGGGGAAAGAATGCACCTGCAATTATAGTGCAGAAAATCCACATGTAAACCAATACACGTGATTTTAGTGCCTTTCTGCCCCTCAAACGCTCAGGTAGTAATTAGCACCTAAGAGTGTCAATATCAGGACGTTTAAAAACAAAAGAGCTTTCTATAAAGTATGAGACGCCAGATAGAGAGAAAAAAAAGCGTCAGAAACAAGATATAAATGCAGTGTCAAAAACGCAATGTTAAAAATCGTCTAAAAACACAGCTAAAGTCTTTGTGCGCACGTAACGTTTTTCGGGTGCGTTTTTGGTTAAAAACTGCATGACTTTGCTTCTCCAGCATGAGTTTTCATTCTTGCTGTCCGCACAGTGCAGTTTTGTATTAGGTTTGTTTTTGTGGTGACCACAAAGATGCAACATGTCCATTATTTCTGCGTTTTAGACCCATGCAATGCATTAGAAAAAACGCAGCAAAATGCAGCAAGCGCATGTGTTTTTACCACTGCATTTTTTGCCGCGGGTGTGTTTTTTGTGGCCAAAAATGCTGCATCTTTGTGGTCATAAAAAAAGGCAATGTGCGCTCATAGCCTAAAGAACACAATGAAGAAACGCAGCAACAAACAAAAAACATTGTTAAAACGCAATAAAACAACACGGCAACAAAAACACTAAAAAAGCGCAGCATTAAAAATGTAATGAAAAAATACAGTGACAAAAACACAATGAAAAAATACAAGTAAACTGAGGTGCAAAAATTCTGCAACGTCAAAATCTCAACAAACGTTAATCTTGGGAATGCTGCGTTTTTAGAGTCTGTCTCCCTTTTTTTCTTATTTAGATTTCTGCACCGAGAGTGAACTTTTCTCTTTCTTTTTAGTATTTCTGTTCTGGTCCATTTTTCTCGATATTGGAGTATAATCCATTAATCTCAGGCTTTTGCGGTACGACTTTTTTTTCCCGTATTTTTGATGCATTTTGCTCTTGTGTTTTGGGATTAGCACAAGGTTATCTCGGGGTTATGCACCATTACTGAATATTTTTGACCCTTTGTATTCTCTTGATTTTAGGTTAAAAAATATATTTGGATTATGAAATAGAAAAAAAATATATTGCAAGTAGATATTGCAAAAAAGAAAAATGCACGAGTGTTCCTTTATAAACACCTAGGAAACAGTATATGGTGCTAAATTATAGCGTCCCCAATAACAGACATTTGCTTAAATCTACAGACAGGTGGCATGGTGGCTCAGTGGTTAGCACTGTAGTCTTGTAGCGCTGGGGTCCTGGGTTCAAATCCCACCAAGAGCAAGATCTGCAAGGAGTTTGTATGTTCTCCCCGTGTTGCATGGGTTCATCCCATACTCTAAAAGCATACTGATAGGGATCTCAGTTTGTGAGCCCGAATGGGGCCAGTGTTGCTCATGTATGTAAACTGCTTTGGAATTCATGGGGCTAAATAAGTGAATAAATATAATAATATTTCTCACATTTAGCTGTAATATGGCAGCATCTAATTTCGGATGACGCTGTTTTTTTGTAAAATGCAAGATTTCACTTCCCTCAGATTATTTGCTCATCTCTAGCTCCTGAGTTTTTTAGGCTCCAAATCTGAAGTGTAGGAGCATACCAGCATTGTAAATGAGACCTCATTCACACACTATAAAAAAAATTGACATAAATTAACCGGAGCTTGGTTAAAATTCTGGAAATGTTCTCCACTTATAGAGTGATAAATATTTAAAAGCAACTGCAAATCTGCATCATTTCCACAACCAACACCCCTGGTTTTGTGTGATATTTGCCTCTTTTCACCTCCCTTTTTTCCCCTGTACAGGTTACAAAACTGATACCCATTAGTGCGCTGGATCAAATTTTAATTGTTTTTTATCATACTTTCAGCCTTTGTTTTCTTATATGTACAATTAGAAATGATGGAGGTTGCTGCAGCTTGTGTTAATCAGCATAAAACAGACAAGCACTAAAATACCATCTATGCTCCTTAAAAGAAAAGATGACTACAACAGTTGTTTTTGTGCATTTTTCCGATTTTTTCATTTCTGTTCCTTGGAATTTGTCGTCTCCAGGTGTCCCCACCAAATTCAAAGACATGCTATGAATACAAATAGTGCCCACTTGTGTTTTTGTGCGTCTCTCTCCGACCTTATCTCTTTTGATCCTTGGAATTCGTCGTCTCCAGGTGTCCAAACTACATCCAAAGACAAGGAGTTTAGATACACGTGTACATGGTCGTATCCATGATTCTTGGCTTTGGGTACCAACACGCCTGTGGAAAGGTATAATTGTTTATGTCTGCAGGCACTGCAGCAGCATAGTTTTCTGCAAGGTGGACAGATGCAGTTTAGATTTATTAATGCAGCCTTCACATCTTCGCCGTAGCGATTCTTTAAGCAAGGAGCACAAAACTGCCCTCTCACTTCCAAGTATTGCGGTCGCCTGCAGCATGTTTTAGTATCTATAGATTTATGTCTACATTGGTGACATGTGGTGCCTTTTAATTTACTATAAACTTTATTTGCTTCTTTTTTACAAACTGCTTTAAGCTCCTCTTCAGCAATGTCCTCCACTGATTGGACTATGTGAGGCATACAGGACAATCGGAGCTTGGTTGAAATTGTGGCAATTTTCCCCATTTACAGAGAAATAAATACTTAAAAGCAACTGCAAATCTGCATCATTTCCACAATCAACACTCCTGGTTTTGTGTGAAATTTGCCTTTTAGTCTCCCTTTTTCTTCATGTACATGATAAAAGACTGATACCCATTAGTGCGCTGGATCATATTTTAATCGTTTTTATCATACTTTTAGCCTTTGTTTTCTTATATGTACAAAATGAAATGATAGAGGTTGCTGCAGCTTGTCTTAATCAGCATAAAACAGACAATCACTAAAATGCCATCGATGCTTATTTTTAAACATTGCAAAAAAAAGATGTCCGCAACAGTTGTGTTTTTGTGCGTCTCTCTCTTTCCGACCTTATCTCTTCTGTTCCTTGGAATTCGTCGTCTCCAGGTGTCCCCACCACATCCAAAGACATGATTATCTCTTCTATTCCTTGGAATTCGTCGTCTCCAGGTGTCCCCACCATATCCAAAGAGATATTAGGAATATATTTAGTGCCCGCAACAGTTGTGTTTTTGTGCGTCTCTGTCTCCGACCTTATCTCTTCTGTTCCTTAACAGAAAGCGAAGGAGAAAGGTGTTCATATGCCGCGCCAATAGATCACGTTTAGCCAAAAGGGGCACCGACTGCAACTCCGTCTCAGACGTCCCCGCCTTGGTTATACCTTTTTGGCTAAAATTATTTATCTATTCCTGGCATGGGCAGCAGCTGCAAAATGCCAAGCAGGTGAGCAACATTCTTCCTTTTCTTTTTGGGGCTAGCTGGGCGAAGAACCTCTTCCTCTTGGGACTTAGCCAAAAGGGGCACCGACTGCAACTCCGTCTCAGACGTCCCCGCCTTGGTTATACCTTTTTGGATAAAATTATTTATCTATTCCTGGCATGGGCAGCAGCTGCAAAATGCCAAGCAGGTGAGCAACATTCTAGCTGGGCGAAGAACCTCTTCCTCTTGGGACTTAGCCAAAAGGGGCACCGACTGCAACTCCGTCTCAGACGTCCCCGCCTTGGTTATACGTTTTTGGATAAAATTACTTATCCATTCCTGGCATGGGGAGCAGCTGCAAAATGCCAAGCAGGTGAGCAACGTTCGGAGTAAGACGTCTCAGCAAAGACCCTGAAGATGGGATTATAGGAAGAAGAATTTGCAGTCAAATCTGTGATGTTCGCAACACCCGAGAATCCCCCGTACTGCCATAAGCACCAATGTCAATGGCAACAAATTTGTAATGTGCATCAGCCATCGCCATAAAGACCACTGGAAAATACATCCTATAATGAAGGAAGAGTGATAATGATTGCGGTGGCTTCTGAACCCTTACATGTTTGCCATCAACGGCACCTATGCAGTTGGGGAAGTTGGCCACAGTTTGAAAGCCTGCTGCAACCTGCAGCCAAGTTTCCTCAGTTTGGGAAAGGATCACAATGGGCTGCAACTTCTGCCAGATCACGCCACATGTGCACCTCACAATTTCGGAGATGGTTGATTTACCAGACCAAAATTGAAGGTGCAGGGATGTGTAGCTCTCTCCTGTGGCCAAAAACCTGCAAAATACAAGTAGAAAGAATTAGAAACACAAATATAAAGCATTGAATGCATTTCAAAATGAACTTTTGACATAATGTAAATAACATTAAAAAATTAATTATAAAACAAAATGTTATATGTGAAAGGATTTAAATTACTTACCGCAAGGGGATGAGCAGCCGTTCCTCAGCAGACACTGATTTTCTGATTCTTGTATTGGCATAACATGAATCGGGCTGGAGCAGGGATAACAGTCTATCAAATGCTGGAATTGTTAAGCATCAGAAAGATATAAATTTATCGGGATATCTGCAAAAAATTAGTAAAAAAAAGTAGATAGTGGATAGTTAAATAGGTAGAGAGATAGAGATAAAGGATAAATAGAGAGACAGAAGATATAGAGATAAGATAGATAAATATAGATGGATAGATAAAAGGATATATAGATACAGATAGAGAGATGGACACATAGATACAGAGCGATAGATGCAGATAGAGATAAAAATAAAAGTGTTTTAAATATATTAAATGTTCAAATTACCTTCTTAAATATCTATACAGGACACAATAATGACCTTTGTCTTCCCGAGACACGAGAAGGGGATGCACCCACAGGTTTTTCTTTTGGGCCTAAAAAAATATATTTATAAAAAATGTTAAAATCCAACACAGGCAAAACCAATCCTTTATTTTCTATTTAAAAAAAAATAATAAGATACCGGTTGTCTCCGAAAACGTAACAGACTAAACAGTTACCAACATCAGCTGAAAATACGGCCTGTGTAGCCACATTGCAAGTAAATTGCCTGCCATATCCACACTCTTCTTATAGGCAGTGGAGAATATCCACACTTGTTATAAAAAACAAAGAATAATTGAAGGAGGAAATTACTTTTTTTTTTCAATGTGCTTTATTGCAATGACAGCATAAAAACCCGCAGGCACCAACCCGCGGCAAAACCACATGCGGATTTTAGGTGCGTTTTTCCACGTTTTTTTTTGCCGCTGGTGCTGAATTCTGCCAGAGGGTGCAGATTTTTCTGAAGATAATTACATTTCCTAGTGCGCACAGGGCCTCAGACAGGCAATCATACATTTTAATAATCTTTTCCATTGTTGACTGAAACTTGCGCTGATTTCTCTCCAGACCTCTTTTGAAACTCTCTTCAACAAAAATACGGAATGTAGAGTCACTCACCCAAAAATAAAAAATGCAAGGTCTTTCATTTCATGTAGACGAATGGGGGCAGGGAGAAAATGCGGAAAGCAAGGACAACGGCTGCCGTTTCGCTTTTGGAGCAGCACGTCTACGGGTCCACACGTCACCAACACACCTCACACATCCTTAAAGGTGAGTGAGTGCAGGTGATGGAAATAATTACAATCAAGTAAAACTACAAAGAGTAAAAAATACAAAAGTTTAAAAACCATAAATAAAAACAATGCAATATATCAATCGGAAATACAAATACAGGGACACAATTAAAGAGGAAATAAAAATTGGTAATTTATTCCAACTCCGACTGAACCAAAGTGGGCACCGACTCCCCAGCCCTGGTCCAAACTTTTCGTATGTGCTGTATATTTAAACAAGAGAAACAAAAATCAATACACAATCACTAGAGGACTGGTGACAGAGTCTACATATATGTTAATGAGATTTTTTTTACAGGAATGGTGAAGCACTGAGCTTCTCATTTAAGCCAAATGGCTTAACCGTGTCCAGTCTAACAATCCTTTCGCACTCGCGTTTAGTGAGCGATTTCTTATAATCAACCCCGCGCACACCCAAATGGATGACATCAATACCCATGAATTTTCATCCATAAGAGACTGGATTCGCCCGCAAGTGATTGATACGCGCCCACAATGCACCAGCAAAGCTAATCTCCATATGATTAAAGATTAATTTCACTGCCACATGGCTCTGGGGGACGATGGAATAGGCATCATAGGAGATGTTTCTCCTGTTCTATCCTGCACTACGTTTGGTTTCTTAGTAAAAGTCTTACTGACACATTCCCTAAAAAGGCATATTCCCATACTGTAAGGTGACTGCATATTAATAAGACAAGACTCCCCTTTATGATTGGTGGGGTCTGATCTCTATGTATCCACCAATCCTGAGACTAAAAGTGTGCTGATAGCGAGCAGCACATTGTGTGGTTTATACTCTGTACAGGGATGACTGTGGGGTGTAGAGCGCCCCCTTGTGGGAAGGTTTTGTATACTTACATTATTTACCCAATTTAGGCAGCAGCAGCAAAAAGACCAGCAGGTGGACAACATTCTAAAAAAGAAAGAAACTGGAGTCCGCTTAGAACAGAGAGGTCTCCTGGTGCCACAAATGTGAAGTGGAAATATTCACATTCATATTTCTGCTGCCTCTCCCTTAGTAATGGGTGCACCCACATTCTTGGATAGTGTTGGATTTGCTGAGAAAAAAACCCAATTAACAAATAATAGTCTTGAGCCTTTCATGGAGAATTTCCCTATAAACTTAAATGCAAAAAAAACGGGGAAAGAATGCACTTGCAATTGTAGTGTAGAAAATCCACATGTAAAACAATACACGTGATTTTAGTACCTTTCTGCCCCTCAAACGCTCAGGTAGTAATCCGCACCTAAGATTGTCAATATCAGGACGTTTTAAAACAAAAGAGCTTTCTATAAAGTATGAGACGCCAGATAGAGAGAAAAAAAAGCGTCAGAAACAAGATATAAATGCAGTGTCAAAAACGCAATGTTAAAAATCGTCTAAAAACACAGCTAAAGGTTTTGTGCGCATGTAACGTTTTTCGGGTGCGTTTTTGGTTAAAAACTGCATGACTTTTCTTCTCCAGCATGAGTTTTCATTCTTGCTGTCCGCACAGTGCAGTTTTGTATTAGGTTCGTTTTTGTGGTGACCACAAAGATGCAACATGTCCATTATTTCTGCGTTTTAGACCCATGCAATGCATTAGAAAAAACGCAGGAAGAAAAATGCAGCAAGCGCATGTGTTTTTACCGCTGCATTTTTTGCCGCGGGTGTATTTTTTGTGGCCAAAAACGCTGCTTCTTTGTGGTCATAAAAAAAGGCAATGTGCGCTCATAGCCTAAAGAACACAATGAAGAAACGCAGCAACAAACAAAAAACATTGTTAAAACGCAATAAAACAACACGGCAACAAAAACACTAAAAAAGTGCAGCATTAAAAATATAATGAAAAAATACAGTGACAAAAACACAATGAAAAAATACAAGTAAACTGAGGTGCAAAAATTCTGCAACATCAAAATCTCAACAAACGTTAATCTTGGGAATGCTGCGTTTTTAGAGTCTGTCTCCCTTTTTTTCTTATTTAGATTTCTGCACCGAGAGTGAACTTTTCTCTTTCTTTTTAGTATTTCTGTTCTGGTCCATTTTTCTCGATATTGGAGTATAATCCATTAATCTCAGACTTTTGCAGTACGACTTGTTATTTTTTCCGTATTTTTGATGCATTTTGCTCTTGTGTTTTGGGATTAGCACAAGGTTATCTCGGGGTTATGCACCATTACTGAATATTTTTGACCCTTTGTATTCTCTTGATTTTAGGTTAAAAAATATATTTGGATTATGAAATAGAAAAAAAATATATTGCAAGTAGATATTGCAAAAAAGAAAAATGCACGAGTGTTCCTTTATAAACACCTAGGAAACAGTACATGGTGCTAAATTATAGCGTCCCCAATAACATACATTTGCTTAAATCTACAGACAGGTGGCATGGTAGCTCAGTGGTTAGCACTGTAGTCTTGTAGCGCTGAGGTCCTGGGTTCAAATCCCACCAAGAGCAACACCTGCAATGAGTTTGTATGTTCTCCCCGTGTTGCATGGGTTCATCCCATACTCTAAAAGCATACTGATAGGGATCTCAGTTTGTGAGTCCCAATGGGGCCAGTGTTGCTCATGTATGTAAACTGCTTTGGAATTAATGGTGCTAAATAAGTGAATAAATATATTAATATTTCTCACATTTAGCTGTAATATGGCAGTATCTAATTTCGGATGACGCTGTTTTTTTGTAAAATGCAAGATTTCACTTCCCTCAGATTATTTGCTCATCTCTAGCTCCTGAGTTTTTTAGGCTCCAAATCTGAAGTGTAGGAGCATACCAGCATTGTAAATGAGACCTCATTCACACACTATAAAAAAAAAATTGACATAAATTAACCGGAGCTTGGTTAAAATTCTGGAAATGTTCTCCACTTACAGAGTGATAAATATTTAAAAGCAACTGCAAATCTGCATCATTTCCACAACCAACACCCCTGGTTTTGTGTGATATTTGCCTCTTTTCACCTCCCTTTTTTTCCCCTGTACAGGTTACAAAACTGATACCCATTAGTGCGCTGGATCAAATTTTAATTGTTTTTTATCATACTTTCAGCCTTTGTTTTCTTATATGTACAATTAGAAATGATGGAGGTTGCTGCAGCTTGTGTTAATCAGCATAAAACAGACAAGCACTAAAATACCATCTATGCTCCTTAAAAAAAAAGATGACTACAACAGTTGTTTTTGTGCATTTTTCCGATTTTATCATTTCTGTTCCTTGGAATTTGTCGTCTCCAGGTGTCCCCACCAAATTCAAAGACATGCTATGAATACAAATAGTGCCCACTTGTGTTTTTGTGCGTCTCTCTCCGACCTTATCTCTTTTGATCCTTGGAATTCGTCGTCTCCAGGTGTCCAAACTACATCCAAAGACATGGAGTTTAGATACACGTGTACATGGTCGTATCCATGATGCTTTGGGTACCAACACGCCTGTGGAAAGGTATAATTGTTTGTCTGCAGGCACTGCAGTAGCATAGTTTTCTGCAAGGTGGACAGATGCAGTTTAGATTTATTAATGCAGCCTTCACATCTTCGCCGTAGCGATTCTTTAAGCAAGGAGCACAAAACTGCCCTCTCACTTCCAAGTATTGCGGTCGCCTGCAGCATGTTTTAGTATCTATAGATTTATGTCTACATTGGTGACATGTGGTGCCTTTTAATTTACTATAAACTTTATTTGCTTCTTTTTTACAAACTGCTTTAAGCTCCTCTTCAGCAATGTCCTCCACTGATTGGACTATGTGAGGCATACAGGACAATCGGAGCTTGGTTGAAATTGTGGCAATTTTCCCCATTTACAGAGAAATAAATACTTAAAAGCAACTGCAAATCTGCATCATTTCCACAATCAACACTCCCGGTTTTGTGTGAAATTTGCCTTTTAGTCTCCCTTTTTCTTCATGTACATGATAAAAGACTGATACCTATTAGTGCGCTGGATCATATTTTAATCGTTTTTATCATACTTTTAGCCTTTGTTTTCTTATATGTACAAAATGAAATGATAGAGGTTGCTGCAGCTTGTCTTAATCAGCATAAAACAGACAAGCACTAAAATGCCATCGATGCTTATTTTTAAACATTGCAAAAAAAAAGATGTCCGCAACAGTTGTGTTTTTGTGCGTCTCTCTCTTTCCGACCTTATCTCTTCTGTTCCTTGGAATTCGTCATCTCCAGGTGTCCCCACCATATCCAAAGAGATATTAGGAATATATTTAGTGCCCGCACACAATTACCATATGCATTAAATATCATTTAATATATAATTTAAACATAAATCAGCCATGTAGTTAAATACCATAACCATTCATATACAATTATATTTACAATATACTCAACTGTATATATAGTTGAAACATATCTTCCTATATATATACATAAATAAAATCATACCATACATATGCAGCCCATTGACCCAAAAAATGATGTGAAAGTGTATCCCAAAATGTGTATAAAAATCAATATCAAATTAATTATATACACAATTTCCATTACCGAAAACCGTGTATATAGATTGTGTGATTATATACCCAATATCAATCATGAATAATAAATGTCAACTAATTGACAGTCTTAGTGTTAAATGGTGTATAATCAAAAATCCTATTCATAACCAATTACCTCAAACTAAATAATTGGCAGTGAATAACATATTGTAAACATATAATCCAACCATACACATAGTTCATGATATACAACCACATTTAACCATTATACATACTTAACCTTTCATAATATTGCAATAACCACAATAACGCACCTTTGAACCAAATTATACTCATCCATTGTTTCACCTCACACATACCTACTCATACCACTCCCATGACACTAAAATGGTAGGGACTGGCCAACCAGTTATCGATTAAATTATTCTCAACATAACCGGACCCCAAATTCCAAGGATATATCCCCGCATGTTGTGCACACCGCCCACAATACACCAATTAAACTATACTTTATTCACAATATAAACATGTTAAATTTCATTATTAATTCCTTATTGTTACCACTATATGTAAACAATACATCAAGATATACATATCAACAACCAAAGCACAGAGGAATCCCAAGTCAGATCAAAGAAAACTGCCAAA
This sequence comes from Anomaloglossus baeobatrachus, assembly GCF_048569485.1. NCBI lineage: Eukaryota > Metazoa > Chordata > Amphibia > Anura > Aromobatidae > Anomaloglossus > Anomaloglossus baeobatrachus. The sequence continues at coordinate 49,847,823 of NC_134358.1, forward strand.
ACCCCACTGTTCATTAAGGCCAAGAGGCGAGATGGTTCTCAGGACCGTTATCCAGCGACATTCTTTCTGTAGCAATCGTGTTTTGACATCCCCTCCTCTTGAACCCACATGAATGCGGTCAATACCTTGAACCTTCAAACCCTTCCATGTAACAGGATGTTTGTTCCGAAAGTGTCTTGCCAATGGTTTTAACTTCTTTAACGCCTCATAATCATCCTCGTTGATTTCATATGCCGCCTTAATGTCACGTATGTGTTCTTGAACACGGACCCTCAATTCCCTTGAGGTCATACCCACATAAAACAGTCCATACGGGCACGTCGCAAGATAAATAACTGCTTCCGTCTTGCAGTTAATATGGTGGACAATCTTGTACTCCCTTGTTCTCGCAGAGTTCCAAAATGTCTTCGTCTTCATCATCATAGGGCATATGGAACAGCCACCACATATCCATGACCCCCACTTTGGACCTGAAGACTGAAACAAAAACTTAGATTTAGATGGCACATAATGACTTCGTACAATACACTCCCGAATCGTCTTATTCCTTCTGGCCGTAATAGTGGGAGTATCTGATATAAATTTTTTAATATCATGATCTTGATGTAAAATCGGCCAGTATTTTTGAAAGACCTTAATCATGTCATTCCATCTTCCATGATAATTGGTAATCAAACAAACCATTCCTTGATCCGTAGGTCTCTTCTTGGGGATCAATAAATCACTTCTCTTGCTGTTCCTAGCCCGATCATATCCCTTTTGAATACAATCGTTTTTATATCCCCAAACAGGTGAGCAACATTCTAGCTGGGCGAAGAACCTCTTCCTCTTGGGACTTATCCAAAAGGGGCACCGACTGCAACTCCGTCTCAGACGTCCCCGCCTTGGTTATACCTTTTTGGATAAAATTAATAATCTATTCCTGGCATGGGCAGCAGCTGCAAAATGCCAAGCAGGTGAGCAACATTCTTATAAAAACATTCATTTTCTTTTTGGGGCTAGCTGGGCGAAGAACCTCTTCCTCTTGGGACTTAGCCAAAAGGGGCACCGACTGCAACTCCGTCTCAGACGTCCCCGCCTTGGTTATACCTTTTTGGATAAAATTATTTATCTATTCCTGGCATGGGCAGCAGCTGCAAAATGCCAAGCATGTGAGCAACATTCTAGCTGGGCGAAGAACCTCTTCCTCTTGGGACTTAGCCAAAAGGGGCACCGACTGCAACTCTGTCTCAGACGTCCCCGCCTTGGTTATACCTTTTTGGATAAAATTATTTATCTATTCCTGGCATGGGCAGCAGCTGCAAAATGCCAAGCAGGTGAGCAACATTCTTATAAAAACATTCATTTTCTTTTTGGGGCTAGCTGGGCGAAGAACCTCTTCCTCTTGGGACTTAGCCAAAAGGGGCACCGACTGCAACTCCGTCTCAGACGTCCCCGCCTTGGTTATACCTTTTTGGATAAAATTATTTATCTATTCCTGGCATGGGCAGCAGCTGCAAAATGCCAAGCAGGTGAGCAACATTCTTAGAAAAACATTCATTTTCTTTTTGGGGCTAGCTGGGCGAAGAACCTCTTCCTCTTGGGACTTAGCCAAAAGGGGCACCGACTGCAACTCCGTCTCAGACGTCCCCGCCTTGGTTATACCTTTTTGGATAAAATTATTTATCTATTCCTGGCATGGGCAGCAGCTGCAAAATGCCAAGCAGGTGAGCAACATTCTAGCTGGGTGAATAACCACTTCCTCTTGGGACTTAGCCAAAAGGGGCACTGACTGCAACTCCGTCTCAGACGTCCCCGCCTTGGTTATACCTTTTTGGATAAAATTATTTATCTATTCCTGGCATTGGCAGCAGCTGCAAAATGCCAAGCAGGTGAGCAACATTCTTATAAAAACATTCATTTTCTTTTTGGGGCTAGCTGGGCGAAGAACCTCTTCCTCTTGGGACTTAGCCAAAAGGGGCACCGACTGCAACTCCGTCTCAGACGTCCCCGCCTTGGTTATACCTTTTTGGATAAAATTATTTATCTATTCCTGGCATGGGCAGCAGCTGCAAAATGCCAAGCAGGTGAGCAACATTCTTATAAAAACATTCATTTTCTTTTTGGGGCTAGCTGGGCGAAGAACCTCTTCCTCTTGGGACTTAGCCAAAAGGGGCACCGACTGCAACTTCGTCTCAGACGTCCTCGCCTTGATTATACCTTTTTGGATAAAATTATTTATCTATTCCTGGCATGGGCAGCAGCTGCAAAATGCCAAGCAGGTGAGCAACATTCTAGCTGGGCGAAGAACCTCTTCCTCTTGGGACTTAGCCAAAAGGGGCACCGACTGCAACTCCGTCTCAGACGTCCCCGCCTTGTTATACCTTTTTGGATAAAATTATTTATCTATTCCTGGCATGGGCAGCAGCTGCAAAATGCCAAGCAGGTGAGCAACATTCTTATAAAAACATTCATTTTCTTTTTGGGGCTAGCTGGGCGAAGAACCTCTTCCTCTTGGGACTTAGCCAAAAGGGGCACCGACTGCAACTCCGTCTCAGACGTCCCCGCCTTGGTTATACCTTTTTGGATAAAATTATTTATCTATTCCTGGCATGGGCAGCAGCTGCAAAATGCCAAGCAGGTGAGCAACATTCTTATAAAAACATTCATTTTCTTTTTGGGGCTAGCTGGGTGAAGAACCTCTTCCTCTTGGGACTTAGCCAAAAGGGGCACCAACTGCAACTCCGTCTCAGACGTCCCCGCCTTGGTTATACCTTTTTGGATAAAATTATTTATCTATTCCTGGCATGGGCAGCAGCTGCAAAATGCCAAGCAGGTGAGCAACATTCTAGCTGGGCGAAGAACCTCTTCCTCTTGGGACTTAGCCAAAAGGGGCACCGACCGACCCTGAAGGGCTTCTGCTGCTCTTGTTGCAAGCATCATACAGGTGCTCAGAAATCCTTTTCCTTAAACTACGTCCCGTACTTCCAATGTATTGAATATTACACATGTCACATGTAATAAGATAAATAACGTGAGTGGTTCCACAGTTAATAAAATAATTGATGTTGTATTCTTTCTTAGTTACACTAGATGCAAATTTTTTCGTTAGACATACAGTTAGGTCCAGAAATATTTGGACAGTGACACAAGTTTTGTTATTTTAGCTGTTTACAAAAACATGTTCAGAAATACAATTCTATATATAATATGGGCTGAAAGTGCACACTCCCAGCTGCAATATGAGAGTTTTCACATCCAAATCGGAGAAAGGGTTTAGGAATTATAGCTCTGTAATGCATAGCCTCCTCTTTTTCAAGGGACCAAAAGTAATTGGACAAGGGACTCCAAGGGCTGCAATTAACTCTGAAGGCGTCTCCCTCGTTAACCTGTAATCAATGAAGTAGTTAAAAGGTCTGGGGTTGATTACAGGTGTGTGGTTTTGCATTTGGAAGCTGTTGCTGTGACCAGACAACATGCGGTCTAAGGAACTCTCAATTGAGGTGAAGCAGAACATCCTGAGGCTGAAAAAAAAAGAAAAAATCCATCAGAGAGATAGCAGACATGCTTGGAGTAGCAAAATCAACAGTCGGGTACATTCTGAGCAAAAAGGAATTGACTGGTAAGCTTGGGAACTCAAAAAGGCCTGGGCGTCCACGGATGACAACAGTGGTGGATGATCGCCGCATACTTTCTTTGGTGAAAAAGAACCTGTTCACAACATCAACTGAAGTCCAGAACACTCTCAGTGAAGTAGGTGTATCTGTCTCTAAGTCAACAGTAAAGAGAAGACTCCATGAAAGTAAATACAAAGGGTTCACATCTAGATGCAAACTATTCATCAATTCCAAAAATAGACAGGCCAGAGTTAAATTTGCTGAAAAACACCTCATGAAGCCAGCTCAGTTCTGGAAAAGTATTCTATGGACAGATGAGACAAAGATCAACCTGTACCAGAATGATGGGAAGAAAAAAGTTTGGAGAAGAAAGGGAACGGCACATGATCCAAGGCACACCACATCCTCTGTAAAACATGGTGGAGGCAATGTGATGGCATGGGCATGCATGGCTTTCAATGGCACTGGGTCACTTGTGTTTATTGATGACATAACAGCAGACAAGAGTAGCCGGATGAATTCTGAAGTGTACCAGGATATACTTTCAGCCCAGATTCAGCCAAATGCCGCAAAGTTGATCGGACGGCGCTTCATAGTACAGATGGACAATGACCCCAAACATACAGCCAAAGCTACCCAGGAGTTCATGAGTGCAAAAAAGTGGAACATTCTGCAATGGCCGAGTCAATCACCAGATCTTAACCCAATTGAGCATGCATTTCACTTGCTCAAATCCAGACTTAAGACGGAAAGACCCACAAACAAGCAAGACCTGAAGGCTGCGGCTGTAAAGGCCTGGCAAAGCATTAAGAAGGAGGAAACCCAGCGTTTGGTGATGTCCATGGGTTCCAGACTTAAGGCAGTGATTGCCTCCAAAGGATTCGCAACAAAATATTGAAATTAAAAATATTTTGTTTCGGTTTGGTTTATTTGTCCAATTACTTTTGACCTCCTAAAATGTGGAGTGTTTGTAAAGAAATATGTACAATTCCTACAATTTCTATCAGATATTTTTGTTCAAACCTTCAAATTAAATGTTACAATCTGCACTTGAATTCTGTTGTAGAGGTTTCATTTCAAATCCAATGTGGTGGCATGCAGAGCCCAACTCGCCAAAATTGTGTCACTGTCCAAATATTTCTGGACCTAACTGTATGTTTACACAGGCCACATGCTTTCTGACCACACCTGTATGAGCCTGCAATGTGGATTATTTTTCTTGCAGTTAATATGGTCACTTGGGGAAACAATAGATGCAATGGTATTATTACGTTTTGAAACAAATCTTATTCCCTTCTCAATAATTTTTCCAATAGTATTGTCAGTGCTAAGTATGGGAAGAAATTTTTTTATGATATTTATGATGGGAGAAAAGTCCGTGCTATATTTTGTTGAAAAAACAATTAATGGCTGTTTATGTGCAGGATCAACTTGTTTATCCTCCAAATACTGATCTCTAGTTTTAGAATCTGCACGTACCCTAGCTTTGGAAATAATCGCATCAGAAAAACCTCGGCAGAGAAATCTCTCTAATGATTTTACATTCATTTTCATATATTTCTTTTGATGAACAGCACCTCCTCGCCCGAATAAATTCCCCAGTGGGGATGTTATTCACCACGTGTCTGGGGTGACAGCTGTTCGCATGGAGCAGAGAGTTCCCTGCCGTTGGCTTTCTGAATAGATTGCATGTTATAGTCCCGCTTTCAACATTGGATGAAAAATTAACATCTAGGAAGGTAATTTGCATCCTGTGATGTTCATGTGTGAACTTAAGGTTGTAGGGATTATTGTTCAGGTATGTTACAAAATCCATAATCCCTCTTTCTTCCCCCTTCCACACGATAATCACGTCATCAATATAACGAAGAAATATCGCAATATCGTGTGAAAAGGGTTGTCAACAGAAAAAATATTCCCCTCCTCCCACCAGGACAAAAAAATGTTTGCTAGGGAAGGGGAACATTTCGCACCCATGGCACAGCCTTGTGTCTGGATATAGTAGCTGCCCATAAAAGTAAAAAACATGTCACATCCAGAATAAAATTCTGGAGGTCAGACGAGTGGGCACTATATCTAGACATATGATGTTTAAGGGCCATAAGGGCCAATTCATGGGGTATGGATGTATACAAACTGGCAATGTCGCAGGTTAGCCAGCTGTATTCCCCTTTCCATGCAAATTTTGAAAAAATGCTCAAAATATGTTTGGTGTCCCTGACATAACTAGGTGAAATTTGTACCAGGGACTGCAGACGTATATCCAGCCACTCAGACAATCATTCTGTTGCCGAACCGATTCCTGATATGATAGGCCTGAATTCTGGAGGGAAGCGATTTTTGTGCGCTTTTGGCAATGCATGAAACAGAGGAGTAATAAAGGAAGATGGATTTAAATACTCACTCTGTTTCACCGTAATCACACCAAGTTATATGCCTTCCTCCAGAATTCTAGAAAGACACATTTTAATTTTTTCATTAGGGTTGGTAGGAATTTTTTTATATATGGAATTTTCCTTTAGCATTTTGGTTAGTTCCTGTTCATAGAGTCCGACATCTAATATGACAACAGATCCACCTTTGTCAGATTTTTTTACAACAATGAGATTGTTGTTTTGCAATTGAGACAAGGCTATCTGTTCACTTAAATTTAAATTATGTTTAGTATTTTTTTTTACTCTTTCTTAATTTAATCAGTTCAGACTCTATGACATTCTGAAAATCCTCCATGCTATTAGTTTTAGAGTGGATAGGATAGTAGTCTGGATTGGGAACCCGATTAGAGAACTGTGAATCACAACTAAGTTGTGGTTCCATATTCAAATCGGAAAGATCACGCAGTATAGTTAACGACATCTGTTCAGGAAATTAAGTTGGAAAAAATTCCTGAGATTTAGGCATTTCATCAGGACATGCAATTTCAGTATCATTATAGAAGTGCTTTTTTTATAGTTAGGCGTCTAATAAATTTATTAACGTCCATGAGTGTTTCAAAAACATTAAATCTCGTTGTAGGCACAAAATTTAGACCTTTATGTAAAACACTTATTTGATCATTACTGAGAATGGTAGCTGACATGTTCATTACTGTAAGGTCATAACTTTTTAATAATTGCCCCTCTGTGTCCGATGAAAAAATAGATCTTTTTCTATTACGGTGCTTCCGTCCAGCCCGTCTGAGATGTTGTTTTTCTTTCTTATTGTTTTCTTCTGAAATTTTTCTTGTGCGTTTTTTGACGCAGTTCCCTGAGCATTTCGTGCATCCAATGAAGATTGTCCTTCTGAGTCAGATGTTTCAATATTATTTTCAGAGGAATCCATTTCCGTGGAAGAGAAACTAACTCTTTTCTTTATAATTGACCAGGGTGTTATACGTCGTCTGAACTGTCTCCGAACCTGCGGCCAATCATATACTTGATCATTTTCATAAGCAAAAGTGTCCCTTTTGAATTTTTTCTCCTTCATAGCGGTAATGGAGTCTTCTAATTTTGTTAGATTATTACTGATTTTTTCTTTCAACTATGTGAATTGTGGATTGTTGGAAAAATCCTTTAGTTCAGTCTCAATCTCTTTAACTTTTAGTTCAGACTCATTTAGTTTCAACAATTCTCTGTAATAAGCTTGATGAGTTTAAGGGAGCATTCAGAGAGAATGGTATCCCACTCCTTCAAAAAAACTGCATCAAACTCAGTCGTGGGACGTTTTTTTATCCGTAATCCTCTAGGGATCATTTTATTTTCCAAATATGCAGATAACGTTTTGTAATCCCACCATGTTTTTAATCAGGACGACATTTGTTTTTCTAATTTATGCATTAATGTGTTCAAATCACTTTGTTGTTGAGAAATCACACTCCCAGTTTTATTTAGAAAAATATTCGCTGCTCTGTTAAGTCTTGTCTGACAATTAACATTAAAAAATGTGTCAGTATATGTAGAGATATGTGGATTAGGCGTCTCCATATTGAATGTGATATAATCCAGCAAAGAATCACATAGAAAATCTTCTTAATATAGTTCAGAAACAAACTTTGTTATAAGTTCATTCAATATATCCAGGGAGCACGAAGGCTATGACAGGTAACAGAGCAAAGAAACAGAAACTCAGCTCACCCAGGTCAATGTGGACTCCAATAGGGAACAGGTACTCGGAGATGGCCGGCCCAGCCAGAGAATTCCACAGAAAAATAGGTGATCCAGCACTCGTGTTCAAAGTATAAAACTTGACTTTTATTCACATTCCAATAAAAAGTCGATGTAAATCACATACAAAAAATAAAAATCCCCATAGGAGATGAGGTGAGAAACGATGATGGAACGCGTTTCGAGCTAACAAGCTCTTAGTCCTAATCCATGTGGATTTAAAAGACAAATGAATTTTTAAAGGCAAAAATGGGGGAGGAAAGAAAGTAAAACGGATATGATATCATGAAAAGAAAAAAGTCAGTTTTATACATGGACAAATACAAACAATACACATCAGAGCATAGCCATTATACATAGGGAAATACAATATATGTGGAATAATAGCATATAAATATAATATTCCATACAGAACCGCATACCAAGGGGTTTAAAAATATAAACCACAGTATAAAAGGGAAAATAGATAAGATGACTTTCATATATTCAAAGATTTAAATATATATATATAGATCAATAGGAGAAGAGGATATATTTAGGCAAGAATTAAAGGGACATCTATATTTAATTTATCACAGGTCAGTATGTTAATATATATTTCTTAATTCATCTCTTAAATTCATGCCCAAAGGAGCTCTGGTCTCCATTAAAAAAATCCATTTTGCCTCTTTCTTGCGCATGATTTTGGTGAGATCTCCTCCTTTATGCAGTAAAAAAATCTTTTCCACCGCATTCACACGGCAGCTATCTGTGCAAGCACCACGAACAGAAATAAAATTTTGTGATGCTCCTGAAGGGCTTCTGCTGCTCTTGTTGCAAGCATCATACAGGTGCTCAAAAATCCTTTTCCTTAAACTACGTCCCGTACTTCCAATGTATTGAATATTACACATGTCACATGTAATAAGATAAATAACGTGAGTGGTTCCACAGTTAATAAAAGAATTGATGTTTTATTCTTAGTTACACTAGACGCAAATGTTTTCGTGTAAGATATATGTTTACACAGGCCACTTGCTTTCTGACCACACCTGTATGAGCCTGCAACAGATAGCCAATTATGTGGATAATTTTTCTTGCAGTTAGTATGGTCACTTGGGGAAACAATAGATGCAATGGTATTATTACGTTTTGAAACAAATCTTATTCCCTTCTCAAGTATTTTTCCAATTATCGTCAGTACTAAGTATGGGAAGAAATTTTTTTATGATATTTATGATGGGATAAAAGTCCGTGCTATATTTTGTTGAAAAAACAATTAATGGCTGTTTATGTGCAGGATCAACTTGTTTATCCTCCAAATACTGATCTCTAGTTTTAGAATCTGCACGTACCCTAGCTTTGGAAATAATCGCATCAGAAAAACCTCGGCAGAGAAATCTCTCTAATGATTTTACATTCATTTTCATATATTTCTTTTGATGAACAGCACCTCCTCGCCCGAATAAATTCTCCAGTGGGGATGTTATTCACCACGTGTCTGGGGTGACAGCTGTTTGCATGGAGCAGAGAGTTCCCTGCCGTTGGCTTTCTGAATAGATTGCATGTTATAGTCCCGCTTTCAACATTGGATGAAAAATTAACATCTAGGAAGGTAATTTGCTTCCTGTGATGTTCATGTGTGAACTTAAGGTTGTAGGGATTATTGTTCAGGTATGTTACAAAATCCATAATCCCTCTTTCTTCCCCCTTCCACACGATAATCACGTCATCAATATAACGAAGAAATATCGTGTGAAAAGGGCTTATCAACAGAAAAAAATTCAGTTTCGGGTTTGTATATTTATTAATGACATTAAAGCTTTACAGTTACAACTTTCCATTATTTCTATCAGGTTTGAGTATTCCTACAAACCACTAATAAAGCATCATGCTTTATTTGTATCTAACTCATCATTTTTGGATTAGATTCACCTACAGATTTCAAAGGGTGAACAAAAAAAAAAAGAAAAAAATATTGGACCCAACGCACCCAGACACCATCCGCATATGGATCCGCTGCAAACTTTTTATTCTTTCCAATATACAAATAAAATTCAAATTATGTTATAAAATTTTATATTAGGTTTAATTTTCAACAATAAAACCCGTAAAAATTGATAATTTTCTATTTCTATTATTGAATGCCGGCAAAAGTACTTTAAAAAAACTCTGTCCTTTAGCATCTCTGTTATCTAATGCTGCCATATTTGGAGTTTCAGCTCCTGAAGGTCTGTAGAAACATACACATCAGGACTTTCAGTGTTACAGGGGAAAAAATGAATGCAATTTTAAATGATAAAACCATCAACTTGGGGGTGGATTGTCAAATGTGGAGTAAAGACGTTGCTTTTTCTTCTGCTCTCGGACCTTAATCTGCCAACAACAGCTACTCTGAGATTGACAGGGGCACCTATAGATTTATAGAGAATAGAACAAGCTTCGGCACTCTAAAAATAAGAAATAAAAAAGAAAAAAAGGGGAGAATCCTTTATAATGCTTTTTTGCGGTGTTCAAAAAAAATTAATTTTCACATGTACACTTTGTCGACGTGTCTCTGGTAAAGTAAAATATAAAAATAGAGAAACAAAATATTACTGCATTGATGCACATCTTATGTACAATATACATAAAGTATACACTGTATTATACGGTATACATTGACAATACACAGCAATACAAAAATAGCATTTAAAAGAGTAATGATATGTAGTCACTGACAATTAGTATAAAATGCATTTATGTGGGTTTAGGAATGAATTATTAATATCACGTAGAGAAAGGAACGATTCTATATCATTAAGCACTGGACGTACCAGAAAGAGATCTGGAAGAGGGAAGCAAAAGAAACCATAGATCGGAGCACTCAGGATAACCGCCTGAAAGAGAACGCATCATTAGTACGCGTCGTGATAGGAGTAGTGAGAGCGTAATGTTTGTCCGTATCGAAAATCTTGTTCGGATTAATCAAAATAGATGCCTATAGATTTTACGGCATTGGGTACACATGGTTGCACAGACATCTCTCCCCAGAGGTGTAGGCAGCGGGAACAATAAGAGTAGTGGCACAAAAGAGCTTTGACAATTCGAAACAACAGAAAAAGCGCCAGAACATCTACTAACTGCCGCCACCTTGATGCTGGAAGAAGACGCCATCAAGCAGGAAGTCACATGAGGGGATGTTTTTTCAAACATTTATCAGCCGATGTTATCATCAAGCGCACGTCGCTGAGAAATCCGATATTTGCGCTGGGGATCCATCTAGCCGCCCCTGATGTTTTTTCTGGAGATAAGTGGCTTCTTTGCTGCCCTCCTTGAAACCAGGCCTTGCTCAAAGAGTCTCCGCCTCACAGTGCGTGCAGAAGCACTCACACCAGTGTAGGCGGAAGGGTGGAGCGCACCACTGATGATACAATAGAATATATAGGGGTGCACCCTGTTTGGAAGGAGAGAACGGGAGGATAATAGAGAGAACAAGATTCCGCAAAACAATCAGGGGCACACCAATAATAATGTATGTATATAAAACACCTTTATTAATACATTGGAGGAGACATGTTTAAAAGCAGTTAAAAATACAAACGAAAACAGAAACACCCACTGAGTGGGACCCGGGCCCTGGTCAAACAGTACAAGGTACAATTGGTGAATACAATATCATATCATGGACATGTGCAGGTGACTAGGGAGAAATCGTAGTAAGGTGCAATGTCAAATATCAATGATTCATGCATAGTGCACATATTCTGAATAGCACCAAAGAGATAGCAATGACAAATGCCATCAAGTGTAGGTGCAGGCAGTTGCACGGGTGCCTGTGTCTAAACGCCAAAATGCCTATGTCTCAATGCATAAGAATATAAATGTCAACAGCAGTTGGATTGGCCAGGATATATCAAAGTATACCTGTGTATATAGGCATAGATATCCCAAATAACGAACGCGATATGGTCAGAGATATAAACCAAGCAAATAGATATACCCTGGCAGTGTTGAGGATCCCTGCAGGTACATCTGAGACCGTGCCCATATACCCTAATGGGGGCCGATGTACTGCACCAAAAGCTAAGATATCAGATGCAGGGTGGGGATAAGGGTGGTCACAAATAGGCTGCTGAATACAATAGAACCAGGCATATGGCTACAGAGGGAATACAAAGATCGTAAATTAGCCGGATAACCAGCATAATCAATGATGTACAGCCTGCATAGTCCGGGGAATTGTATAGACACATATAAACATGTATGCAATATAGATAGTAAGAAAACAAGCAACAATGCCGAGTGCCACTACAAGGGTGTTAGGCAGTAGTCCCCAACATTAAAGCACATAGAGACAGGGGGCTGTACCCCTAGTTTAAAACGCCAAATGGAGTCAAACACCGATAGTCACCAAATGGAGTCCCAGGGTCAATACGTCACGCTGGTCGTGTGGAGTAAAGGGTCAATACTTCCGCTCAGGAGAGGTGGCCTACGCGCGTCGCCGCCGCAACGGCTTCATCAGGCCAGGTACAACAATGCATAAAAGGCGGGTATATATAGACATAAAGATATCAGACTCACGCACCTGTGGAGCGAGGCGTCGGTGTAATCCATCTAGCGCTGCGCCATCATGCGCAGTGGAGTGGGACGGCGGGACACAGTGGTCAAAAAGAATCACACCACAGACATCGTTTTTGCGCATGCGTAGCGCGGATCGGACAAAGCAGTAGCAGGAATATGGAGTGATAGCAGGCAGATCATAAGGCGAACACATAATATGGACGCTCGGAGGACCACATAGGCATGCCCCATAGTAGACTAATGATGGGTAAAGAAGAGGCCATAATGGCGGTAATAAAACAGTGACATAATCAGAGAATATCACAGCACAGAGTACAGATATACAGATCAACTGATCTGCCCATATATGCCAGATGTATAGGTACACGACCAATCTTATATAAAGTGAACATGCTGTACTTGCATAGTGAGCATTTGATAGCTCAGAATAAAGAACAAGACATATAGAAGAAAAAGGATGCACATACGGTCAAGTGTGTGATTTAGTAATAACGTACATATTTTATTGGAAACATGTTACTAAAACAAGGGTCCCATATATAAATGTATAGACCCGCTGGCGCAAAAATATTACTATGCACAGGACCTATGTTAGATATGTAACGGCTAATACGAGTGGATGGTCACAATCGATATGATCCATGAGATGAATCTAAGTGAATGCTTGTAGCAGCATTTACCATGTATACACACAGAGTGTGCATTACTATTATGATTCGGCCCAGAGGGCGTTATAAGTATATAAATGCACATAACTGTAATGATCGATTGATCGTCTATACGGGGCGATCGCGGCGGCCCGAGTATACATATAAAGGGAAAAAGTATGTAAATGCGCATGCATGACCATTGTGGTTCAAAAAATAGAGAGGCCCAAATGTGGTCCAATGGGAGGACCGCCTGGTATAATAACAACGTGACCCCCCACACACATGTATCACCAAGCCACCTATATATATATATAGGGGATCAGACTAGAAGAATACATAAAGGGCGGCCTACAAGGAACCATGGGCATCCTAGTAGTGGAACTTAGAGTATCCAGGAAGTTCTGGTGCTCTGCTACAAGTATGGGGTACACGCAGGCAGTGGTATGTATAGATGGATATTTGACATTACACCGACAGCGCGTGTTGATAGAATGAATACATATGAGTCATATGTAGAACATGTGTTACCCATAACAAGTTGCAGGGAAAACCTGTGTAGTACATGCATGTAAATGATAGCTGTGGTATGCAACAAGTAAGCCAGTTAGAGACCGCAAGATCATCAACAATATTGGCCACCCAAAGTCCACTGTGATGGTCTGTAGATAATGAAGGTCAAACGAGCTGAGTTCGCTGCCATCTTGGTCCCTGTTATAGAAGTAGGAGTATATTGTCCGAAGGATGGTATTCCCGTAGCCGTATCAAACCTCGTGCACGCATGGGCATCTGCCTGCATGGCAGGCAACCTCGGATGGTGATGGTGTATCTACAAGGAGAACAAATGCGGAATCACTTTGGTATATTGTGACTACAATCGAGAAGTACCCATTCATAATGCGGAGAGGACGCAAAAGAGAGTCAACCAAGGAATCCCATGAACAGGAGTTCCTCGTTGAGGCCCAAAGGGGTCACAGAATGCAGGCGGAAAATCCATCTGGATTCATTTTGAAGAAGCCACCGAGTGTAAGTGCCTCCCCTAGCGTTTGTGTGGCATTTCTGCCGTCCAAAGACACGAGTTCCACGTGGACTGCCGCGATGGAAAGATAGATAATGGGCTGCCACAGGCGTGATGGATTTACCTTTGAGGGTGTCGGCGGCCGCCAAATTGATGGTTGAGAAATGTTTCTGAATTCTCTTTCTTAGTTCTTGGGTGGTTTGGCCGACGTACACTTTATCACATGGGCACATCAAGCAATAGATCACATTCTTTGTCTTACAATTAATGTAAGATCCGATGGGATGGTTGGTAGAATCCTGGGGATTAAAGAAGATATTATGGGTGACTTGCATATAACCACAGATGTTGCAGTCTCCGTATGGGAACGAGCCCCTGAGAGTGACACCCCGCTGTAGTCTGGTTGTGGGTCTAGAGAAATGACTCCGGGTCAGAAGATTCCTTAAGTAAGGGTCCCGATGTGTGGTAAGCAGTGGTTGAGAGGACACTACCGAGGCGGTCTGTGTGTCAGTTGTCAAAATGGGCCAATGTTTTTGCAAGATTTTTCTCACCTGTTGCCATTCGTTGTTGTAGGTGGTGATGAATCTAACATGGTTGTCCTGACCTTTGGGTTTGGGACGGATGAGAGACTCCTGTGTCTCACCTTTGGCCCTTTGATATGCCTTCGATATTGTTCTCTTGGGGTAGCTGCGGTCAGCAAACCTAGAGGTAAGGTTAGAGGCTTGAAGTCTTAAGTCAAGGTCTTTACTGCAATTCCGCCGTGCCCGCAGAAACTGTCCAATTGGTATACCTGTTCTGACGTGTTGGTGGTGAAAGCTGGAGAAGTGCAGGAGGGCATTGGTGGCCGTGGACTTCCTGTACAAGTTTGTTGAGACGCCGCCATCCTCAATGGAGATCTCCAAATCCAAAAAAGAAACCGCTGTGGATGAAATATGGTGGGAAAGGAAGATATTAAGGTTATTGGTATTGAGACCGGAAATGAAGGTACAGCACTCCTCCTCCGTGCCCTCCCAAACAAAGAAAATGTCGTCAATATATCGATGCCAATTTGAGACCTTTTCCTTAAATTCCTGGGATTGGAACACGATGGTAGACTCCCACCAACCTAAAAATAGGTTGGCAAAAGAAGGCGAGCACCGCACGCCCATCGCCACTCCTGAGATCTGTTTGTAATATGTCCTATCAAATAGAAAGAAATTGGGACGTAGGACAAAGTCCAGGAGATCCACCAGAAAGGAATTGTGCATACGGTCAGAACGATGTTGCAAATCCAAAAAATAGGTGACCGCATGCATGCCGTCCGGATGCCGAATGTTGGTGTATAATGATTCGACATCACATGTTACCAGTTGCATACCGGGGGGGATGGTAATGTCCCTACATATTTTGACAAAATGCACAGTGTCCTGAATAAAAGAGGGTAACCGGTTCACAAGAGGTTGGAGGAAAAAGTCCACATAAGTGCCGGCTTTTTCACAGAGTCTCCCAATGCTGGCCACAATAGGCCTGCCGGGAGGTCTGGAGATGGATTTGTAGACCTTAGGAAGCAGATAGAAGGTGGGAACGACGGGATCGGGGACCCACATGTACTTGAACTCTTTCTCAGAGATAATGCCAAGGCGTTTGGCGGATTGTAGTAAAAGATGGAATTTGGACATAAACACCTGAGTAGGATCAGAAGGTAGTTTAGTATAAAATTTGGTGTTCAGTTGTCTGTGAGCTTCTAGCAAGTACATGTCGGTGGGCCAGATGACGACGTTCCCACCCTTATTTGCCTCCTTGATGAGGAAGTTGCTGTTCCCTTTCAATTTAAGAATGGCCTGCCTTTCCTGAGTGGACAAGTTCGGTGCCCTGGGAGAGCCAGATGTTAGATTGGCAATGTCTGTTTTGGCCAACTCAAAAAATATTTTTATGGCCGGCACCAAAGAAAATGATGGAATGGCCACCGATTTGTTCCTCATAGGAAAGGGCCTCCTACCTGGTCCGTCTGTGTTCTCCTCTAAGAGGTCCAACAGGTCCTGAAAGGTCTGGCGTTCGTCAGGGGGCATGCTGTCCATAATTTGAGGTCTTCTATAGATGACCTGGAAAACAAGGTTCCGGCAAAAGAGATATAGGTCTTTGGATAAAGCGAATTTGTCGGCAGAACATGTGGGTGAGAACGTAAGTCCCCGTTCCAAAACCGAGATTTCTTGTGGAGAGAGGGTGTAGGTAGAGAGATTGATGATTTGCAATGAGTCTCTTACCTTGGTCTCGTTGGTTGTAGCTCCAGCCATCTCTAGAATCGGTGCTTCGTTTTCCTGAATGGTAGTTTGCGGTGACTGTAACCTTGCTTTCTTGCGGTTTTGCCCCTTGCGACCACCTCTTCTGATCCTGTGTCGGCGTCGCTGCTTATAGATAATCAATCACTGGATATACTTTCTTGTGCTGGAGGGAAGGTATTGTTAATATTTCTATGGGACCTGTTAGCATTATGACCCCTGCTGTTGCCCCTGTATCTCCATCTGAACGCTGTTTTGTTGTCAAAATCGGACCTGTCACGTTGGAATTTGCCACTTTTTCTGTCCACAATTTCTTTTTCATATTTATCCATTTGTTCTTTCAGTTTTGCCTGGAACAGTCCTACTTGGGCACGGTCCTCCAGCCTAGCTAATTTGGCCTCTAGGTCCCTGATGTTGGTTTTAGTGGTTGCCAACAGAACTCTGTTGTGCTCGAGTAACATGTTGATGAGTATACTTGAGCAATGTAACAGGCCCTGTTCCCAGGTGTCCTGGAAGGCAACAGAAGGCTCCCATGCGGGGAATATATTGACCCGGAGGCCTCGTGGAACTATACCAGCCTTGAGGTATTCCTCAAGGCTTCGTATATTCCACCAGAGGCGAATGCCTGTAGTGTGGGCTGAGGTCAAGTCTGATGTAAGGAGGGAGAATTCGTCCGAAACCCTGGCCAGTGGTACAGAGGAAAACACGTTATCGGAGTGCTGCTGCCAAGCTGCTTCTCGTGCGTCCCAGTCCATCTCGACAAGTAATATCAAATGGTATCACCGTGTAAATTCTACACCACAGGGGGGGGGGAAGGAGTCTATGGATATAAACTAGATATGGGAGATCATATAAAATGTAACAGTGTGCGGCTCCAGAGCTGTTGCCCCAATGGGGGAACATAAGGACAATTGTGTAGGCGGAAGGGTGGAGCGCACCACTGGTGATACAATAGAATAGAGGTTTCGGCCAGAATACCCATGTTTAAAATTATTGATTTGGAAGAATTTACCTTATAATAACTAAATTCACCAAAGTTGTCTAATTCTGGAGATCTCCTTCAATGATTTGATTAACAACACACAAGATCACATCATCAGCAAAGAGCCCAATACGATGCTCCATGTCCTCCACCCTTATTCCCGAGATCCCCTCTGAGACACGAATAGCCTGAGCAAAGGGTTCCATAACCATAGTGAAAATCTGCGGGAATAACGGGCACCCCTCTCATGCCATTTGTTACAGAAAAGGGCTCTGAAAGAACATTTGCCAACATATATTCTGAAAATTTATTTTTTCCAGGTTGCTTATGTCTCACCCCAGGGGCTACGGAACACTCTGTCCCGGGCCCAGTGTTTCAGGGAATATCTCACGGTTACTGGCCGATGACCGGTTACGTGACCCTGGGGGTCGCTTAAAAGGGGGTTTTAAAAGGGAAAAATAAAATGAAAGAATGTTTTCGTTGGTTTGCGGCTATGTGAGGGAAGCCGCCACTGCAGAGTCTCTCACTCCTGGGGCTGGTAGTATTTGGCAGCTTAGGTGTTGGGGCTCTCCGCAAGTAGGGCTGAGCCCCAGGGGATAGAAGGTGGAACAGCTACGAGAAGAACTCAGGTGACACCAGAGCTGCTGTTTAACTTGTCTTTACTCACAGGTTTGGTGAGCAGCAGCCAGACTGGTATTGGTCTGGCCAAACTGGGCCTCAGTGTTCCCTTTGTCCCAGTGCCAGTTTTGTGACCTGGTGTGCTTTTCTTCCTTGCACCCGTCTCAGGTTGGTGTGTCCCTGTAGCCTGAAGCGTTTTAGGGTTCCCTTCCTGGTCTTTTAGTCTTGGCCCGTATGTAGGCAGCATGAACCTTGTCTGGGTTGGACTTCTGGCTCTCCCTTTGCTGCTGTGCTCCGGGCTGTCTTGTTGGTGATGAACCGTGACAATCCCCTCGCCGTGCAGAGTTACCAGATGAGCTTAGAGCGTCTGTCTGACCTAGGGTTCTTCACCCTGCCGGTGCCCAGTCCTAGGAGTACTCCCCTTACTCTCCCAGGGACTGTACTCCTTTTAACTCAGTCAGCCACTCCACACTTGTCGCCTGTGACCTCTTCACTCCATGTCTGACTACCGTCAACTCCTCACTTCACTCTGTCTAGCCCCTCCCTCTTTCATGGCCTCTGACTTGTGGGTTTGGATCAGTCTCCACCATATGTGGCTTTCCATCAGGCCTCGTCTCTAGCCTGTTACCCAGTCTGGAAGGAAAAGGGACATGACAATGTGTGTTTGTTTGGTATATACCAAAATTAGTCTTCCAGGAACCCGAGGTTGGCACTGCATGGGTGACTAGATGCAATACTTTGTGGCAACTGTCACGTCAGAGGCACCAGAATTAAAGGACATGTTAGAGATTACCCAAGTAGCGAATAGCTCCTTCCGAACACAGAAATGAGAATCGCTGCTGCAGTAACTCCCGAAGTAACAGGCCAGAATAACCCCCTCCCCAGAATATTCCGGTTGGTTAAAGTGGCCTAGGCCAGAGTACATCCCTCTGTATACCCCAGCTGCTGTAGATCAGGGCCCCAGCCAAGCGCACAGAGCCCCAGCCAGCGCACAGAGCCCCAGCCAGTGCACGGGGCCCTAGCCAACGCACGGGGCCCTAGCCAACGCACGGGGCCCCAGCCAACGCACGGGGCCCCAGCCAACGCACGGGGCCCCAGCCAGCGCACGGGGCCCCAGCCAGCGCACGGGGCCCCAGCCAGCGCACGGGGCCCCAGCCAGCGCACGGGGCCCCAGGCTGCACACAGGGGCCCCAGGCACCACATGGGGCATAGAATGCACAGGGCTCCAGGTAGCGAACAGGGACCGCAGGCAGCGCATAGGGGCCCCAAACAGCACACGGGACAGAGACAGCGCATGGGTCAGCACACAGGGGGCAGAGACAGCGCACGGGGCAGCACACAGGGGGCAGAGACAGCGCACGGGGCAGCACACAAGGGGCAGAGATAGCGCACGGGGCCCCAGGCAGTACACAGGGGGTAGAGACAGCGAACGGGGCCCCAGTCAGCGCACGGGGCCCCAGTCAGCACACGGGGCAGAGACAGCGCACGGGGCCCCAGTCAGCACACAGAGCCCCAGTCAGCGCACGGAGCCCCAAGCAGCGCTTGGGACGCCAGACAGCAGATAGGGGCCTCTGGCAGCACATAGGGGTCCCAGGCAGTGCACAGGGGGCAGAGGCAGCGCACAAGGGCCCCAGGCAGCGCACAGGGTGCATTGACAGTGAACGAGGCCCCAGGCAGCACACGGTGCATTGACAGTGCATGGGGCCCTAAGCAGAAGATAGGGGCCGCAGGCAGCCACAAGGGCCCCAGGCAGCGCACAAGGACCCCAGGCAGCACACAGGGGGCAGAGACAGCGCACGGGGCAGCACACAGGGGGCAGAGACAGCGCACGGGGCCCCAGGCAGTACACAGGCGGCAGAGACAGCGCACGGGGCCCCAGTCAGCACATGGAGCCCCAGTCAGCACATGGAGCCCCAAGCAGCGCTTGGGACGCCAGACAGCAGATAGAGGCCTCTAGCAGCACATAGGGGTCCCAGGCAGTGCACAGGAGGCAGAGGCAGCGCACAAGGGC
This sequence comes from Anomaloglossus baeobatrachus, assembly GCF_048569485.1. Taxonomy (NCBI): domain Eukaryota; kingdom Metazoa; phylum Chordata; class Amphibia; order Anura; family Aromobatidae; genus Anomaloglossus; species Anomaloglossus baeobatrachus. The sequence goes on from NC_134358.1 coordinate 49,867,637, forward strand.
CCCAGGCAGCGCACAGGGTGCATTGACAGTGCACGGGGCCCCAGGCAGCACACGGTGCATTGACAGTGCACAGTGCCCTAGGCAGAACACAGGGGCCGCAGGCAGCGCACAAGGGCACCAGACATCGCACAAGGGCCCCAGGCAGCGCACAGGTGGCATTGACAGTGCACGGGGCCCCAGGCAGTACACAGGGGGTATTGATTGTGCACGGGGCCCCAGGCAGCGTAAAAGGCCGCAGGTAGCTCACAGGGACCGCAGGCAGCACACAGGGCCCCAGGCAGCGCACAATGGCTGCATGTAGCACACGAGGCCCCAGGAAGCACTCGGGCTCCCAGGCAGCAGACATGGGGCAGGGACAGCTGCTTGGGGCCCATTGCTCTGTCATTGCCCCCTGTGTGCTGCCTGGGGCCCCGTTCGCTGTCTCAGATCCCCTGTGCACTGTCTGGAACAGCGGGTCGGCACACAGGGGGCAAAGACAGCGCACGGGGCCTCAGGCAGCACACAGGGGGAAATGACAGTGCACGGGGCCCCAGACACCGCACAGGGGCCCAACACCGTACAGCGGTTACCAGACAGCGCATAGGGGGGCAGAGACAGCGTACAGAGGGGCAGAGACAGTGCAAAGAGGCCCTTCATGCTGTCTCTTCGCTCACCTTGTATGCTGTTTCTTCGCCCCCCCTTGCATGCTGTTTCTTTGCCCCCTTTGCATGCCACCCTTGCACGCTGTTTCTTCGGCCCCCTTGCACGCTGTCTCTTCGGCCCCCTTGCACGCTGTCTCTTCGGCCCCCTTGCACGCTGTCTCATCGCCTCCCCTTGCACGCTGTCTCATCACCCCCCTTGCACGCTGTCTCATCGTCCCCCCTTGCACGCTGTCTCTATGCCCCCCTTGCATGCTGTCTTTTATCCCCCCTTGCACGCTGTCTTTTACCCCCCCTGCACGCTGTCTTTTACCCCCCCTTGTGCTGTCTCTCGCCCCTTGTGTACTGCTTTGTGCCCATTTGCTGTCTCTGTCCCCCCGTGCGCTGCCTGGGGCCCCGTGCATTGTCTCTGCCCCCCTGTGTGCTGCCTGGGGCCCCGTGCACTGTCTCTGCCCCCCTGTGTGCTGCCTGGGGCCCTGTGCACTGTCTCTGCCTCCCTGTGTGCTGCCTGGGGCCCTGTGCACTGTCTCTGCCCCCCTGTGTGCTGTCTCTGCCCCCCTGTGTGCTGCCTGGGGCCCCGTGCACTGTCTCTGCCTCCCTGAGTACTGCCTTGGGCCCCATGTGCTGTCTCTGCCCCCCTGTGCGCAGCCTGGGGCTCCTGTGCGTTGTCTGGGGCCCTGTGCGCTGTCTGGGGCCCTGTGTGCTTTCTCTGCCACCCTGTGTGCTGTCTGGGGTCCCGTGCACTGCCTGCGGCCCCCCCAGTGCTGCCTGGGGCCCCAAGTGCTGCCTGGAGCCCCCGAGTGTTGCCTGGATCCCTGAGTGCTGCTTGGAGCCCTGTGTTCTGCCAAGGGCCCCTGTGCGCTTCTTGGGGACCTGTCCGCTGTCTCTGACCCCCTGTGTGCTGCCTGGGGCCCCTATATGCTGCCTGGGGCTTCGTTTGCTGGCTGAGGCCCTGATCTACAGCAGCTGGGGTATGCGGAGGGGTAAAATCTGGCCTAGGCCAATTTATACCCCGGGGTATAGTTTGGGCTAGGCCAGAGTATTCCCAGGGTATATTCTAGCCCAAAGGAGTATAGTCTGGCCTAGGCCAGTTTATACCCCGGGGTATAGTCTGGCCTAGGCCACTTTAACTCCGGGTATATTCTGGGTGGGGGGGTTAGTCTGGCCTGTTACACCGGGTTTCGGCCAGAATACCCATGTTTAAAATTATTGATTTGGAAGTATTTACCTTATAATAACTAAATTCACCAAAGTTGTCTAATTCTGGAGATCTCCTTCAATGATTTGATTAATAACACACAAGATCACATCATCAGCAAAGAGCCCAATACAATGCTCCATGTCTTCCACCCTTATTCCCGAGATCACCTCTGAGACACGAATAGCCTGAGCAAAGGGTTCCATAACCATAGTGAAAATCTGCGGGAATAACGGGCACCCCTCTCATGCCATGTGTTACAGAAAAGGGCTCTGAAAGAACATTTGCCAACATATCCTTGGAGATTGAATTAGTTAAATTCTGAAAATTTACTTTTTCCAGGTTGCTTATGTCTCACCCAAGGGGCTACGGGGCACTCTGTCCCGGGCCCAGTGTTTCAGGGAATATGTCACGGTTACTGGCCGATGACAGGTTACGTGACCCTGGGGGTCGCTTAAAAGGGGGTTTTAAAAGGGAAAAATAAAATGAAAGAATGTTTTTGTTGGTTTGCGGCTATGTGAGGGAGGCCGCCACTGCAGAGTCTCTCACTCCTGGGGCTGGTAGTATTTGGCAGCTTAGGTGTTGTGGCTCTCCGCACGTAGGGCTGAGCCCCAGGGGATAGAAGGTGGAACAGCTACGAGAAGAACTCAGGTGACACCAGAGCTGCTGTTTAACTTGTCTTTAACAGAAAAAGGAATCCGGCACTCACAATAAATTGTGCAGAAAAAGAAACACTTTATTCAGTAGCTCCTTTGTGTGAATATGGGTATAGTAACCCCAGATAAATATAAATGACGTTTCGGTCACACTTTGACCTTCATCCGAATAATTTCACACTAAACAAAAGATACAAAGAAAATATGCTATAATGTACATAATTATAACAATATCCAGATTTATACAAAATATAGCGCATAAACATAGATTTGAATCATAACTATAGGAGGGACCAGCATATCAGGAGAGCAATACACACATAAGTCAGAGAAAATCATTATTGACCTGATATTTCTATGGGAATATCCATCACTTTAAATTGAATAGGCAGAATTTAATAGACATCATTGTAGTAGGTGCATGATAAGGGCAGAGATCAGCCACAGATAGCAGGTCTGTAAAACAGAGAAAAACAATCAGGCATATAAGTAAAAAGCATCTTAGGAGTAAACCAAGGGGCCACAGGAGAATGAGCGCTGATGTGTATTGCGTCTATCACGCCAAGGGAATGCGCTAACGTGTCATAAAGAGAGGGTTTTTAAAGGTCCCGGGAGGTAACGTCACTTCCGGTTTTACGAAACCGGAAGTGATGTATATGGTTGGCAAAAGGTTGGCAACAAGCTCCAGGAGAGGAAACCGGCGTCATCACAGGTCCGCGAAACCGGAAGTGATGACATTAGCTGGAGAAACAGCTATTTAATGAGAGAAAGAAGCACATAGTGCATTCAACACGTGGCAAAGTCACGTGATCGGCAATACACTGCATCAAAAAGGGCATAGATATAATAATAGATCCCAATAGCTTATAAAATTGATTTATGGGGGTAGAGGGGTAACACACATTAATCAGACAGAGGTTATTATATGGTACAATGTGAAATATTAGTAATATAGACATGTATACGGAGATATATAAAAAAATATTTTTTCAAAAATAAATATAATTACTCAGATTATTAATCTATATTGTTAGTGTATATAAAGAAAATCAGTCATAAAAAATAAAAATAAAAAATAAAATTTATGAAAAAATAAATATATGACAAATAATTCATTTATAGAAAAATATATAAAGAAATATATAAAAAATATATAAAAATTTATAAAAAAATACATAAAAAAATACATAAAATAAATTTAAATAGCGAAAGTTGATTGATGGATTTGTCAGATTTAATTGGTCTGTAATACTGACTAAACATAAGAGAGAAAAAAAGAAAAATAAATTAATAAAACACAACAGAATGTATATAAAATACCCAATGAAATAAGATAAATATTATCCAAAACCGTATACAGATGTATATCTATAAATATAGCACACTTAATATGTGTAGGGACACAATATACGTGTAGGTAAATATATATGAGAGTATTCTCATAGGTGTGAAAAAGTTACATAAAGCTCCCTATATCAAATTCTCTGTTGAGACCTTTGGGTTCCATAGTCTGTAATAAAAAAATCCAAAAAGCTTCACGTTTTTTTAAAAGTATTACCCTACTTTGACCCCTTCTTATTTGTGGAATTTGTTCAAGTACCTGATACCTGAGCTGAGATACCCTGTGTCCTAATTTATGAAAGTGAAAGGGAAGTGGAAGATTAAGACGTTCACAGCGGATAGTGGACTTATGTTGTGAGATCCTATCACGTATAGACTGAGTGGTTTCTCCAACATAAAGTAAGCCAAATGGGCATTTGATCACATAAACAACATAGGAGCTGTCACACGTGTAGAATCCCTTGATGGGAAAACCTTGACCAGTTTGTGGATGGAAAACCTTATCCCCTTTGATAATATTATTACACTGTAAGCAATTAAGGCATGGGAAAGTGCCTTTACGGGGTGTACTAAAATAGCTCTGTGAGAGGGAAGGGGCAATAGAACCTATATCCGCTCTAACTAGTTTATTTCTTAAATTAGGAGCCCTGCGAAAGCAGGGAAGAAACGTCTTTTGGAATTCAATTATCTGAGGATAACCTCGACTCAAAATATGCCAGTTGCGGCAGATACGTTTATGAACCTTATAGGAATAGGGATGAAAGCTATGAACAAAGGAAATACGGTTTTCCATATCAGATTTCTTACTATCACTATTCAAGCTGTACTTCAATATATTATCGGGGTTCCCCCTCGCTTTAAATCTGGAGTTCATCTCATCAAGTCTTAATGTCTTCGTAGCATCTTGACTGACAATTCTTTTGACTCTGAGAAATTGAGATTTGGGAATTGATTTCTTAACGGCCTTGGGGTGGCAGCTGGAGTACTGAAATAAGTTATTTTTATCAGTGGCCTTGATCGGTCTCCAATTTGCCGCCATCACCTCTAATGACCATAGTATCCAAAAAGCTTAATGTATTATAATCATATTGTATAGTGAACTGTAATTCTGGCCAAATGATGTTTAGGTAATTGTGAAATGTTAGAAGGGAGTCCAATGAGCCCCCCCATATGCAAAAGATATCTATATATTGTTTCCAAGACAATACATGTGATTTAAAAAGTTCATGTGGATTGATGAATGTTTGTTCAAACTGTGACATATAGCAAATAGCATAGGGGGGGAGGGGGGGCTACATTGGACCCCATAGCTGTACCTTGTACCTGTAAATAAAAACTATCCTGAAAAAGAAATTTTTTTTCCCTTAATACAATATTCAATAATTCTATACAAATTTTTTTTTGTCTCAGTCAAAATTATGGTCAGGTAATAATTTATGCACAGAGTTAATGCCTTTCTCATGAGTAATTGAGGTATATAAACTGCCTATATCCCACGTGACCAAGATGGCATCAGATATTATATGGTCAAGTTTAACTTGTCTTTACTCACAGATTTGGTGAGCATCAGCCAGACTGGTACTGGTCTGGCCAAACGGGGCCTCAGTGTTCCCTTTGTCCCAGTGCCAGTTTTGTGACCTGGTGTGCTTTTCTTCCTTGCACCCGTCCCAGGTTGGTATGTCTCTGTAGCCTGAAGCGTTTTAGGGTTCCCTTCCTGGTCTTTTAGTCTTGGCCCCCGTATGTAGGCAGCATGAACCTTGTCTGGGTTGGACTTCTGGCTCTCCCTTTGCTGCTGTGCTCCGGACTGTCTTGTTGGTGATGAACCGTGACAATCCCCTCGTCGTGCAGAGATACCAGATGAGCTTAGAGCGTCTGTCTGATCTAGGGTTCTTCACCCTGCCGGTGCCAAGTCCTAGGAGTACTCCCCTTACTCTCCCAGGGACTGTACTCCTTTTAACTCAGTCAACCACTCCACACTTGTCGCCTGTGACCCCTTTACTCCATGTCTGACTACCGTCAACTCCTCACTTCACCCTGTCTAGCCCCTCCCTCTTTCATGGCCTCTGACTAGTGGGTTTGGCTCAGTCTCCACCATATGTGGCTTTCCATCAGGCCTCGTCTCTAGCCTGTTACCCAGTCTGGAAGGAAAAGGGACATGACAATGTGTGTTTGTTTGGTATATACCAAAATTAGTCTTCCAGAAACCTGAGGTTGGCACTGCATCTGTGACTAGATGCAATACTTTGTGGCAACTGTCACGTCAGAGGCACCAGAATTAAAGGACATGTTAGAGATTACCCAAAAAGCGAATAGCTCCTTCCGAACACAGAAATGAGAATCGCTGCTGCAGTAACTCCCGAAGTAACAGGCCAGAATAACCCCCTCCCCAGAATATACCCGGGGTTAAAGTGGCCTAGGCCAGAGTACATCCCTCTGTATACCCCAGCTGCTGTAGATCAGGGTCCCAGACAGCGCACAGAGCCCCAGCCAGCGCACAGAGCCCCAGCCAGCGCACGGGGCCTCAGGCTGCAAACAGGGGCCCCAGGCAGCACATGGGGCATAGAATGCACGGGGCAGAGACAGTGCACGGGGCTCCAGGTAGCGAACAGGGACCGCAGGCAGCGCATAGGGGCCCCAAACAGCACACGGGACAGACAGCGCATGGGTCAGCACACAGGGGGCAGAGACAGCGCACGGGGCAGCACACAGGGGGCAGAGACAGCGCACGGGGCCCCAGGCAGTACACAGGGGGTAGAGACAGCGCACAGGGCCCCAGTCAGCACACAGGGGGCAGAGACAGCGCACAGGGCAGCACACAGGAGGCAGAGACAGCGCACGGGGCCCCAGGCAGTACACAGGGGGCAGAAACAGCGCACGGGGCCCCAGGCAGCACATGGAGCCCAAAGTTGCGCTTGGGACGCCAGACAGCAGATAGGGGCCTCTGGCAGCACATAGGGGTCCCAGGCAGTGCACAGGAGGTAGAGGTAGCGCACAAGGGCCCCAGGCAGCGCACAGGGTGCATTGACAGTGCATGGGGCCCCAGGCAGCACACAGGGGGGAATTGACAGTGCACGGGGCCCTAGGCAGAAGACAGGGGCTGCAGGCATCGCACAAGGGCCCCAGGCAGCGCACAAGGACCCCAGGCAGCACACAGGGGGCAGAGACAGCGCACGGGGGAGCACACAGGGGGCAGAGACAGCGCACGGAGCCCCAGGCGGTACACAGGGGGCAGAGACAGCGCACGTGGCCCCAGTCAGCACATGGAGCCCCAAGCAGCGCTTGGGACGCCAGACAGCAGATAAGGGCATCTGGCAGCACATAGGGGTCCCAGGCAGTGCACAGGAGGCAGAGGCAGCACACAAGGGCCCCAGGCAGCGCACAGGGTGCATTGACAGTGCACGGGGTCCCAGGCAGCACACGGTGCATTGACAGTGCACGGGGCCCTAGGCAGAACACAGGGGCCGCAGGCATCGCACAAGGGCCCCAGGCATCGCACAAGGGCCCCAGGCAGCGCACAGGGCCCCAGGCAGCACACAGGGGGCATTGATTGTGCACGGGGACCCAGGCAGCGTAAAAGGCCCCAGGTAGCTCACAGGGGCCGCAGGCAGCACACAGGGCCCCAGGCAGCGCACAGTGGCTGCTTGTAGCACACGAGGCCCCATGAAGCACTCGGGCCCCCAGGCAGCAGACATGGGGCAGGGACAGCTGCTTAGGGCCCATTGCTCTGTCATTGCCCCCTGTGTGCTGCCTGGGGCCCCGTTCGCTGTCTCAGATCCCCTGTGCACTGTCTGGAACAGCTGGTCAGCACACAGGGGACAAAGACAGCGCACGGGGCCTCAGGCAGCACACAGGGGGCAATGACAGTGCACGGGGCCCCAGACACCGCACAGCGGTTACCAGACAGCGCATAGGGGGGCAGAGACAGTGCAAAGAAGCCCTTCATGCTGTCTCTTCGCTCCCCTTGTATGCTGTTTCTTTGCCCCCTTTGCATGCCGCCCTTGCATGCTGTCTCTTCGGCCCCCTTGCATGCTGTCTCTTCGGCCCCCTTGCACGCTGTCTCTTCGGCCCCCTTGCATGGTGTCTCATCGCCCCCCTTGCACTCTGTCTCATCGCCCCCCTTGCACGCTGTCTCATCGCCCCCCTTGCACGCTGTCTCATGGTCCCCCCTTGCACGCTGTCTCTATGCCCCCCTTGCACGCTGTCTTTTACCCCCTTGCACGCTGTCTTTTACCCCCCCTTGTGCTGTCTCTCCCCCCTTGTGTACTGCTTTGTTCCCATTTGCTGTCTCTGTCCCCCCGTGCGCTGCCTGGGGCCCCGTGTGCTGTCTCTGCCCCCTTGTGTGCTGCCTGGGGCCCCGTGCACTGTCTCTGCTCCCCTGTGTCCTGCCTGAGGCCCCGTGCACTGTCTCTGCCCCCCTGTGTGCTGCCTGGGGCCCCTTGCACTGTCTCTGCCCCCCTGTGTGCTGCCTGGGGCCCCGTGCACTGTCTCTGCCTCCCTGTGTACTATATCCCACAAAAATATTCCATGAACATACTTTGTGACAAAAATTAATTTTATTGGTTAAAAAGCTAGACACGCATTTAAAATCAAAGTGCACAGAAAAGAGCAGGAAGGAACCAATATATAAGAAAGGTAATAAATGGCCACATATAATACACAATAAATTCAATAAATTCACAAATGTGACAATTAGATGAGGTGCTATACACAATCCAAAGAAGTTAATGCCTATACAATCCAAAAAATGGACATAGGCACATGATAAATATCAAATGGCATATATAACAGGTATAAATTTTGAATGAATTTGTCTCAAAAGTTTGAAGCCATTTTAAAGTGCCAGGTGCAAAAAGGCATACATGTATATACTCAGATGGAGAAGGTATACAACAGTAGAACATGTATCACATGTATGGCAGTCAGGTGAAATACTGTATGCAACCAAAACAGTTTTATATTTGCTATTGTATCCAAAATTTATATAAAGAAACCTCATAGATATTAATTGGCATAAATAACAAATATAAGTTATGTATAAAAAAGTGCCATGTGCATCAATATATAGCAGCATATATATATATACTGAGGTAGCAAAGGTGTATAACAACAAAAATCAGTGGATGCATCAGTACAGGGTGGCCTATATATGCTAAAATAGAGGAAGGTGTATAGCAGCAAACATAAATAGATGTAGAGATATTAAATGAAATATTAGGCCATAACAAATATAATTACCAGTCCCTCCCTGCCACTCCAATGACTGTTTCGCTACCGCTTCGTCAGGGAGTGGAGCAGAAAGGTCTGTAGGTGTGTTAAATACCTGTAGGGGCAGCTGCATCTCATAAAATCATGGGAACACCTTCATATCGGGCGGCGCGGCATGCGCATGTGCAGTCCAGCGCTTCCTCATCCGGAAGCCCACCCACGTACAACAAGGGCGACAATGTCATCGTTGATGACGCAGAAAAGGACATCCAAAGAAAGAGCGCGACCCGCGCATGCGCGTCGCGTCGCACAGTGTTACCCGCCGCCATCTTGAAAGAGGTATACAACAGATATCAATGAAGGCCAAAAGAGGCACACAGGAAACCGCGAGTTATATAAGATGAGCAGGGATTGCGATCCAGCGGCAGATCAAAAATATAAGATGGCATACATGTGTCATTTCCTCCAAAACCAATAATTATCAAGATAATTGTGGTGTCTGTATATATAACTATACATGGAAGCAAAATTCTATAGAATACAGACATCTAAGATTAATGAAATATAGAATATGAGACAAGATTATTATAAGATATAGCAGCTAAAGGCATACAAATAAAGACAAAGTACAATCAGAAATACGATGCCTATATGAGATAATATCTCCATACCAATATAACATCCACCTCTGCAAAAAAAAAAAATCACGAAAACACATATAGAGGAAATCCCAAGTCATTATAATATTAATTAAAGTATCTTAAGTCATATTCCTATGTAAATAGATGATGCTAAAACCATCCAATTACAGGAAAAGTTATAATGGATTTTTTCATAAAGGGGCATCATCAAACGAAAATCCTACTATACAAATAGTCAAAATCATGGTTATGCCACAAAGAAGAGAACAGCACAACCACAAAGGCTATATTCCTGTAAACAGGAGAGATACTACCAGATATATCAGAATTATATCCCACCACACATAAGGAGCAAAATCTGATTGTTAAATACCAAACCAAAGGTTAGATATCATAGGAGTTAAACCCCCCATGTGGGTGAGTAGTGTAAGAACAGCCTCATATCCTTATAAAGGATCATCACAAGGGCTCCAACCAGAGGAAGACACATACCGCTAAAATGTCCCACATCCCTACCCATAATTAATTCACCCAAATATCACAAGCCTCCATCAGAATGGAAGAAGTGAAGAAGGGGGACAAAATATGATGAGTGGTGTATGAGAGCATATGACACTTATTCCCATGTGTGAAGCAAATTGGCCTGAGGATGAATTATTAATAAGGTAAAACCTACACGACCTATATCAACCAGAGCACAAGAATAAAGGAAAGAAAAAAAGAAGAGAACAACGGGGCGCCAAATCTAAGTGTAGATGTATGTAAACACAGATTGTATGATCATACGAATTTTACACTCACCGTGCAGATTTCTTCTGTTTTCGCTAGTATGATGAAGGCTTTTGTTAGCTGAAACGCGTTGTCCGTAATTGTCCGTTTTTTATTGAACCCTTAATAAACCCTTGTTCTTGAAGTTGTTGCAAACTTGCACTGATAATCCATTTATCCTCCGGAAGCGCCGAAAGGGATTTTGTCTTTACTTCAACCAGAGCACAAGGAAAGATACATAACACAGGGTGAAAATAAAAAAAAAACAAATAAAAACATACATACATGTTAGAAATATGGCTATCATGTCGAATGATGAGAGCAACGAGATGAGGAGAGGGCAGACGTCAGCATTGTATGGTGGAAACCTATTTCTATAATGGAAAATCTCATAAGAAGCTTGAGAAGCCCCACTGGTCGTTAAGGCCCCTTGGTTTCATACTTTTTAAAAGTGTGATCCACCTGCATTCCATTTGACCGAGTTTCTTGAAGGTATCACCTCTTCGATTTCCTGGGTATAGGCGATCTATCCCAGTAAATCGCAGCAGATGTGATTGTCCCGGATGACAATCCCTAAAATGTCTAGCCAGGGGTTTAAGTTTGGCGATGGTAAAGACCTGATCAGCAGGAATCTTCTCAGCCGCCCTTATGTCTCTAATGTGTTCTAAAATTCTAACACGAAACTCTCTAGTGGTCATACCCACATACTGTAGATTGCAAGGGCATCTGGCCATATATATCACCATAGATGTTCTACAGTTGATAAAATGGACAATTTTATATTCCCGTTCATTGTTAGAATCTGAAAAAACATTGCTCTTAGAGACAGAAGGGCAGGCAGAACAACTCCCGCAAGACCAACAACCCCATTTGGGGCCTTTAGAGCCAAATAGGTAGTTAGATGAAACAGGTACATGATGACTGTGTACTAGTAAATCTATGAGGGTTTTCACCCTCTTGGCAACAAAAACCGGTCTATCAGTAACGACACCTTCCAAAGAAGGATCTTCCCTGAGGAAAGGCCAAAACTTCGTCACCACATTGGTGACGATCAGGGCCCCAGCCAGCGCACAGAGCCCCAGCCAGCGCACGGGGCCCGAGCCAGCGTACGGGGCCCGAGCCAGCGCACGGGGCCCGAGCCAGCGCACGGGACCCCAGGCTGCACACAGGGCCCCCAGGCAGCACACGGGGCAGAGACAGTGCACGGGGCTCCACGTAGCGAACAGGGACCGCAGGCAGCGCATAGGGGCCCCAAACAGCACACGGGACAGAGACAGCGCATGGGTCAGCACACAGGGGGCAGAGACAGCGCACGGGGCCCCAGGCAGTACACTGGGGGTAGAGACAGCGCACGGGGCCCCAGTCAGCACACAGGGGGCAGAGACAGCGCACGGGGCCCCAGTCAGCACACGGAGCCCCAGTCAGCACACGGAGCCCCAAGCAGCACTTGGGACGCCAGACAGCAGATAGGGGCCTCTGGCAGCACATAGGGGTCCCAGGCAGTGCACAGGGGGCAGAGGCAGCGCACAAGGACCCCAGGCAGCGCACAGGGTGCATTGACAGTGCACGGGGCCCCAGGCAGCACATGGTGCATTAACAGTGCACGGGGCCCTAGGCAGAAGACAGTGGCCGCAGGCAGCGCACAAGGACCCCAGGCAGCACACAGGGGGCAGAGACAGCGCACGGGGCAGCACACAGGGGGCAGAGACAGCGCATGGGGCCCCAGGCAGTACACAGGGGGTCAGAGACAGCGCACGGGGGCCCAGTCAGCACATGGAGCCCCAAGCAGCGCTTGGGACGCCAAACAGCAGATAGGGGCCTCTGGCAGCACATAGGGGTCCCAGGAAGTGCACAGGAGGCAGAGGCAGTGCACAAGGGCCCCAGGCAGCGCACAGGGTGCATTGACAGTGCACGGGGCCCCAGGTAGCACACGGTGCATTAACAGTGCACGGGGCCCTAGGCAGAACACAGGGGCCGCAGGCAGCGCACAAGAGCACCCGGCATCGCACAAGGGCCCCAGGCAGCGCATAGGGCCCCAGGCAGCGCACAGGTGGCATTGACAGTGCACGGGGCCCCAGGCAGCACACAGGGGGCATTGATTGTGCACGGGGCCCCAGGCAGCACACAGGGGGCATTGATTGTGCACGGGGACCCAGGCAGCGTAAAAGGCCCCAGGTAGCTCACAGGGGCCGCAGGCAGCACACGGGGCCCCAGGCAGCACACAGTGGCTGCATGTAGCACACGAGGCCCCAGGAAGCACTCGGGCCCCCAGGCAGCAGACATGGGGCAGGGACAGCTGCTTGGGGCCCATTGCTCTGTCATTGCCCCCTGTGTGCTGCCTGGGGCCCCGTTCGCTGTCTCAGATCCCCTGTGCACTGTCTGGAACAGCGGGTCGGCACACAGGGGGCAAAGACAGCGCACGGGGCCTCAGGCAGCACACAGGGGGCAATGACAGTGCACGGGGCCCCAGGCAGTGCACGGGGGCCCAACACCGCACAGCGGTCACCAGACAGCGCATAGAGGGGCAGAGACAGTGTACAGAGGGGCAGAGACAGTGCAAAGAGGCCCTTCATGCTGTCTGTTCGCTCCCCTTGTATGCTGTTTCTTTGCCCCCCTTTGCATGCTGTTTCTTTGCCCCCTTTGCATGCCGCCCTTGCATGCTGTCTCTTCGACCCCCTTGCACGCTGTCTCTTCGGCCCCCTTGCACGCTGTCTCTTCGGCCCCCTTGCACGCTGTCTCTATGCCCCCATTGCATGCTGTCTTTTAACCCCCTTGCACGCTGTCTTTTAACCCCCCTTGCACGCTGTCTTTTACCCCCTTGCACGCTGTCTTTTACCCCCCCTTGCATGCTGTCTTTTATCCCCCCTTGCACGCTGTCTTTTACCCCCTCTAGCACACTGTCTTTTACCCCCCCTTGTTCTGTCTCTCCCCCCTTGTGTACTGCTTTGTGCCCATTTGCTGTCTCTGTCCCCCCGTGCACTGCCTGGGGCCCCCCGTGCGCTGCCTGAGGCCCCGTGCGCTGTCTCTGCCCCCTTGTGTTGCCTGGGGCCCCGTGCGCTCTCTCTGCCCCCTTGTGTGCTGCTTGGGGCCCCGTGCATTGTCTCTGCCCCCCTGTGTAATGCCTGGGGCCCCGTGCACTGTCTTTGCTTCCCTGTGTGCTGCCTGGGGCCCCGTGCACTGTTTCTGCTCCCCTGTGTGCTAACTGGGGCCCCGTGCACTGTCTCTGCCCCTCTGTGTGCTGCCTGGGGCCCCGTGCACTGTCTCTGCCCCCCTGTGTACTGCCTTGGGCCCCATGTGCTGTCTCTGCCCCCCTGTGCGCAGCCTGGGGCTCCTGTGCGCTGTTTGGGGCCCTGTGCGCTGTCTGGGGCCCTGTGCGCTGTCTGGAGCCCTGTGCGCTTTCTCTGCCACCCTGTGTGCTGTCTGGGGTCCCGTGCACTGCCTGTGGCCCCCCAAGTGCTGCCTGTGGCCCCAAGTGCTGCCTGGAGCCCCCGAGTGCTGCCTGGATCCCTGAGTGCTGCCTGGAGCCCTGTGTTCTGCCAAGGGCCCCTGTGCGCTTCTTGGGGACCTGTCCACTGTCTCTGACCCACTGTGTGCTGCCTGGGGCCCCGGTGTGCTGCCTGGGGCCCCGTTTGCTGGCTGAGGCCCTGATCTACAGCAGCTGGGGTATGCGGAGGGGTAAAATCTGGCCTAGGCCAATTTATACCCCGGGGTATAGTGTGGACTAGGCCAGAGTATTCCCAGGGTATATTCTAGCCCAAAGGGGTATAGTCCGGCCTAGGCCAGTTTATACCCCGGGGTATAGTCTGGCCTAGGCCACTTTAACCCCGGGTATATTTACTGCAGCCTACAGAGATATGTGCTGCTGTGTATACGTACGGGTAAGGAGTTTCTAGTATGCAAAGAGAGTCATAGTGAGGATACTTATCTCTAATCATTAGAACATAGGGATCAAAACATAGATGGTAGACCTGATCAGGTTCGTAAGTGGTTAATGGTTATCCCCTAACGGGTGCCGGACTATCTAGAAAAAATAAAGGGAGGACATAAGTAAAGTAATTGCTAAAAGGCCGCACGGCATCACCATGTAACTCACCTGAACCTGTGTGGTAGGGCAATTGGACCTGCTCCCTTTGCGTGGTGGTGTTAAATGCCAAACAGAGTGAGTTTATAAAGGGAGACCTGTGTAGATCACTTCCTGTGATCGTAATGAGGAAGTGAGGGAGTGGAACGCTGAGACGCTTGCGTTTCAGAAGTCATGTGACCCTCCGATACGTCACTTCCGGTTTCGTGTGACCATCCGATACGTCACTTCCAGTTTCCACTAGCCGGTGTCAGACGCCTATAGTGAAGAGAGGGAGAGCAGGAGGTGTGTCCCAGGGATGACGCTAGTGTAGGGGGCGTCCCTAATCCAAAGTGGGTGGATAATTGGTGACGTTTCCTATAACTGCAGGGATCCGTGCATATGGGCAACATTTAACAGGGACAGTGCCCAGGAGTGCGGTGTCAATAATTCTGAAAGAAAGAAAAAATAAGTTAAAATCGAGATTTTGGCTATAGATTCATTACGATTAGTATGATATTTGCTAAAGTTGCTTATATCGTATTTTACATGAAGACTGTATCAGTATGTCTATATAATACGTGTCTACTGATAAAAAGGACACATGATCTTTGCGTGTATCATATATACACATATAAACCATAAACAATTATATGAAAAGGGGGGGGGAAACCTCCAGTATGTTGCTATATTTTATGTTATCATTCCTAATGTAAATATATGCAGGATCCCAGGGGAAACATAATGAGGAGGCTTAAAGAAGGAAGAGGGAAGGGGAGGGGGGGGGAAAGAGGGGGGAAGAAGGGAGGGTTGTGGGGGTAAAGGAAGCTGAACCCTATTATTGTATATGCAAATAAAGTGGGTCCTGCGGACCATACTAAGTAAACTATATACATCTATATACAAAATTAACCAGCCTGAAATACATCCCAAGGTTGATGAGTACCTAAAAGAGTCATAAGAAAAGTAATTCTAAACAGAAAACGTATTGTCATACATGGATGGATCAAGACAGCATTAAGAAAACATCACTAGAGAGCCGAGAGCAGAGCTATAACAAACCAATGTCAAGGGAAAAGTCTATTATAATCCTGATTCGTATCTGCGGTTCAACCCATGGGGTTCGATAGTGTCTAAAATATGAATCCATCTGGCCTCAGCTTCACGCAATCGCTTAACCCTGTCCCCACCTCTGCGAATGACATCCACATAGTCAATCACCTGGAAGCGTAGTTGTGAGATCGTATGTCCTTTGGAGATGAAATGCTGGGGAATGGGTAATAGTGACCGGCCACAACGAATATCAGACTTGTGCTTATTAATGCGGTCTCGGACATGCTGGGTGGTCTCCCCAACATATCTGAGACCGCACGGACATTTGATAAGATAAACCACATAGGAACTGTTACACGTGAATAGGCCTTTAATGTTGCAGATTTTGCCCGTTCTAGGGTGTGAAAATGTCCCACCCTTAGTTACATTAGAACATTGAGCACATCCCAAACATGGGAATGTGCCCCGTTGTGGTGTGTCTAAAAAAGCCTGTCGTGATTTGTGTGTGGCGGAACCTATGTCCGCCCGGACCAAACTGTTTTTAAGTTGTCCGATCGCTTGAAGCAAAAAAGTGTTGGGTTGCCAAATTCAGTCACACGTGGATAAGCCGCAGATAATAGGGACTAATGTCTCAATATGATCTGTTTTAGTAGGGGGGAGAAAGGATGAAAGGTGTTAATGAACAGTATCCGGTCACTGGTGTCACAAGATCTAGTTGTTCTGGGCTGAGTGGCTAGGGCCACCCCAAGGGGATAACCCCTTTCAAGGAACTTGTTACTCATTTCCTGGTGGCGGATAATCCTTGTGTCGCTATTCGAGACTAACCGATCGACACGTATATGCTGTGAGAGAGGTAACGATCTCTTCATATGTTTGGGGTGATTACTGGTATACATTAATAAACTATTCCTATCTGTTGGTTTGGAATAAATATCCGTTGCCAAAGTCCCATCTTCCTGTTTAATAATCATGCAATCAAGGAAATTGATCTGGTTTGGGTCATGATGTATTGTAAACGAGAGCCCTGTCGTGCATGAATTAATGTAATTGAAGAACTCCATCAAAGACTCCAAACTCCCATCCCAGATGAGAAAGATGTCATCAATAAATCTATGCCAAACCAAGGCGTGTTTGATGACTAAGGGGTGGGAGTGGATAAACTTCTCCCCAAAGGAAGCCATGAAAATATTAGCGTAGGGGGGTGCCATGTTGGAACCCATGGCAGTCCCCCTACGCTGGAGATAGAACTTATTATGAAAAAGGAAATAGTTCTTCTCTAAGATGGTTCTTAATAGATCAATGCAAAATCTCCTATTTTTTTCAGGTAATGAGGTATAGTGTTCAAGAAACCAATTAGTGGCTTGTATACCGTCCTCATGGTTGATGCTCGTGTAGAGACTATTGACATCTAGACTAGCTAGAATAGATGTCGGTGGAATATGATGCAATTCAGAGATGATGTCAAGGAAATGCGACGTGTCCTTAATATATGACTGTGTTAGTGGTACAAATGGGGACAGGATCCTCTCGACCGTTTTTGCCAGTGGAGACAGCATAGAATCGGTCGAGGCCACAATAGGTCTACCCGGTGGACGGGAGGGATTCTTGTGTATCTTCGGCAAAATATAAAATACGGGAATTACAGGATGTGAGTTATTGAGAAAGTCGTATAATTTCTGATCTATAATGCCCGAATCCAGATAACTTTTAGTCAGATTCCTGATTACCCTGGCTACTTGTGAAGTGGGATCTTGCTCCAGCAATTCATATGTGTCACAATCTGATAACTGACCCAATATCTCGGAAATATAGTACTGTTTGTCCATAATGACTACCGCTCCACCCTTATCTGCTGGTTTAATAATAATAGAAGGATTATTTCTAAGGCTGGCTATAGCCCTGCTCTCTTCCACAGACAAATTATTCCTGACTTGAAAATCACCTGCCGTGATTTTTTTATTTAATTCCCTAACTTCATTGGATACCAGTTCAACATACGCCTCTATAGGATGATAGGACCTCGGGGGTACATAGAGACTGGGGACCTGTAGGTTGAGTTTTTTTCAAGGAAAAACAAACCTCTTCTGTAGTGGGCATAATGTTTATGCCTTGTGTGTTAGACAGCTCATTTTGCGCAAAATGAGCTTTGAGGCGGATGGACCTAAAAAAACGTTGGAGTTCTTGCTCGACCTTAAATGGTATTGTATGATGGAGTAGGGCAAAATGTTAAGCCCTTCTGCAGTACTAAGTATTCAGCTGGTGATAAGATGTAGGACGAGATGTTAAAGACCAGGTTGAATTTACCTGTGACCTGGTCCAAACACGTTCTCACCTCTGGTAACGGTTGGGATCTCCTCCCCCTCCTTGTCTTCTTTTTGGTAGCAACCTGCGTTGTCCTAAAAAAGCTGGTGGCTGTCTTTGTGGTCTGGAGTCGGTGTCCGACGTGTCCGAGGAGGAGTATCCGCCGTTGCCCGGGGGTCGTCTGGTGTTGTAGGATTCTCCAGCCCGCCATCTGTACACTGTCCCTCTGGTGTAATCGTCCTGGTCTCTAAGGAATTTGCTCCTTTTCCTGGCCTCTAGGTCCCTCCGGAATTCACTGATGATATCGTCCGTTTTCCTCTTTAGTTAAGATAGGTCTGATGCAGATAATGTCTGCTTAAGTTGTTCGTCAGCTGATCTGATATTTTCAGATACTAAGTTGATTTCTTTCTGTAAAAAATCTATCGTTAATACGATAATATCCATAGAGCATTTGTTAATAATTGCCTCAAACCGATCACAATACTCAATATTCTCGGAAAAAAGGGTTGGTCTTAGTGCCACTCTAAGGCCCCGCGTGATCCTTTTAGTGCGGTGATATTCCGCTAGAGTGATCGCATGGAGCTCCAATGACGTATGTCTACGTAGCTCCTTCTCAAGGTCCCTTTTTCGTAGATCTTCTGATGGGATGCTTAAAAAATTGCTGGAAGACGTTACTTTTGAAACAATGTCATTAGTCTCTTCCTCATTATAGGAAAATGTTGTGAAGTGAGACTGCGACATAAGGATGTCAAAAAAACTCGCTCAATAATCTGGTATAATCAATATTAGATTCGAGAAAAAAAGTCTGTTATGAGGTTGGGAGCAGGGTCAAAAAAACATATATAAAAAAGATATAGGACCCAGCTTCACCTTTATAGGTGCTCAGGAGAAAAAAGGGGGGATAATAATAAAGAGAGAACTCCCCCAATAATGGCCAGTAGTTATTGTATATAGACTCTGCACTTACTCATATTTCCGGGTTTCATGTTTCTCCACCCTTGTCAAACAGAATAGAAAATATCCTATTAAATTAAAATGGTGGGAGCAAAGATTTATGGCCACTACCTGTGACCTCATAATAATCCTCCCATAAAGTGGTCTCCTCTAGATAAATAGTGGATCTCCCTGTAGGGCTCCAATACGTCAGTGTAATTCTCATGCCAGAAAATCTCTGTGCCTAATGAAAATCCCCTCCCAATTGTATCACATCTGAGGCTGAACCTAACGGGATTCTCAGAGGAAGAGGAGGTGAAGAGATCACTGATTCCTTGTACAGCAAATGGAATATAGAGTCTCTGCGCCTCTTTCTGTACCCTATAATCATATCAGATAATGGGGGCCCCTAATCCATATCTATATCCCCTCTCACAGTGTCCATGTACAGTGTAATCTGTGGCACAGCTGGATCCCCTTAGTAATAAAGAGAGAACTCCGGCACTCTACCTCAATGTAGTCAGACAAGAAAAAGGTTTCTTTTTATATATATATATTTTTATTTTTGAAGAAAAGGAATTCATGCATATATGATGTCCAAAAATTAACGTTTCAACCATAATATGGTCTTCATCAAAAGGACCATCTAAATACAAGTGTAGATACAAATTAATACATAAACAAACAGCAGATGGACAATAAATACATGTTGTCAATACAAGAAATAGGTTAGATTGGGGTCGGAGAGGAAGAGATCCATTAGGAAATGTGACCATTGTTAATAGAACATAGGAGGTGTGTCCTGACCAGAACACCATCACCATGACACAAACTTAGAGGTGCCCGCACAGTGAGGATAATAGTCTATGGAGTACAACGGATGAAGCTAACATTACCTGTGATTATCAGGCAAGGTGAGCTGTTACTAGGCGATGCGGTGCGGCGAGTACCAAGGGGAAGGTGCTCAAGAGTATGAATCAATATAGAATCTATCATTTAACAGGGACAGTGCCCAGGAGTGCGGTGTCAATAATTCTGAAAGAAAGAAAAAATAAGTTAAAATCGAGATTTTGGCTATAGATTCATTACGATTAGTATGATATTTGCTAAAGTTGCTTATATCGTATTTTACATGAAGACTGTATCAGTATGTCTATATAATACGTGTCTACTGATACAAAGGACACATGATCTTTGCGTGTATCATATATACACATATAAACCATAAACAATTATATGAAAAGAGGGGGGGGGGGGGGAACCTCCAGTATGTTGCTATATTTTATGTTATCATTCCTAATGTAAATATATGCAGGATCCCAGGGGAAACATAATGAGGAGGGGTAAAGAAGGAAGAGGGAAGGGGAGGGGGGGGGAAGAGGGGGGAAGAAGGGAGGGTTGTGGGGGTAAAGGAAGCTGAACCCTATTATTGTATATGCAAATAAAGTGGGTCCTGCGGACCATACTAAGTCTAAACTATATACATCTATATACAAAATTAACCAGCCTGAAATACATCCCAAGGTTGATGAGTACCTGAAAGAGTCATAAGAAAAGTAATTCTAAACAGAAAACGTATTGTCATACATGGATGGATGAAGTCAGCATTAAGAAAACATCACTAGAGAGCCGAGAGCAGAGCTATAACAAACCAATGTCAAGAGAAAAGTCTATTATAATCCTGATTCGTATTTGCGGTTCAACCCATGGGGTTCGATAGTGTCTAAAATATGAATCCATCTGGCCTCAGCTTCACGCAATCGCTTAACCCTGTCCCCACCTCTGCGAATGACATCCACATAGTCAATCACCTGGAAGCGTAGTTGTGAGATCGTATGTCCTTTGGAGATGAAATGCTGGGGAATGGGTAACAGTGACCGGCCACAACGAATATCAGACTTGTGCTTATTAATGCGGTCTCGGACATGCTGGGTGGTCTCCCCAACATATCCGAGACCGCACGGACATTTGATAAGATAAACCACATAGGAACTGTTACACGTGAATAGGCCTTTAATGTTGTAGATTTTGCCCGTTCTAGGGTGTGAAAATGTCCCACCCTTAGTTACATTAGAACATTGAGCACATCCCAAACATGGGAATGTGCCCCGTTGTGGTGTGTCTAAAAAAGCCTGTCGTGATTTCTGTGTGGCGGAACCTATGTCCGCCCGGACCAAACTGTTTTTTTTTAATCCAATTAGTTTTTATTGAAAACACGGCAGATACAAAATCATACATGGTAATTTAAGAGAACAATTGTCAACTGCCCGCACATGAGGGCTCCATACATTAGTATACTCCGAGACAATCCAGTTACAATTCCTCTGCCTTACATTTTAACCACACAACAACATGGGGAGTATGGTACCAACGTAGATGCACCTTTTTCAGCAGTTCCAAATGGTTAATGCATTTTGAGGATCTTTGCACCCACTGTGTCGCAGTATGCCACGCCGAGGGGGAGGTGTTAATGTCTAAATCTGATTCCCATTTAGTCATGTATGGGAGCTTTTGCTCGTCAGAGGGGTTGTTCAACCATTTGTAGGTTAAAGAGATTCCCGGTTGCCTCATTAGTTTTTTAAACAATAGTGCCTTAACAGTGGGTAAGGTCGGGTTTGATCCCGGGGGGAATTTTGTGCTTAGAAAATGGCGAATCTGTAGGTGTTGATAAAAACACCCCTTTAGGGAGGGGTGCTCCCGAAGTATATCGTTGAAGGGCCTAATCTCTGCACCATCGTAAAAGTCCGCCAAAACTCCAAAACCCGCTGCTTCCCATCTACTCAAATTTGTATATTGAATGTGGGATTCTATTGCTCTGAGCGAAATTTCTGACAGCGGGACCTGGATCTTAGGGATCATCTCACTGCGCTATATGGCTATCGATGCTGTCATAGTAGGGAGACACAGGGTGGACCTAGTACGTTTTAGATATTCCACCTCCATCAGTTTCCTCGTCGAACCCTGGTCTGTCAGAGAGTTCTCAAGTTGAACCCACCTATGGGAGCTCTCCGTGTTCCACCATTCTTTGAGTGATTCTATAAGAGAAGCTTTATAATAGGCCATCACATTAGGCGTACCCAGACCTCCCATTCCATATGGCAGATGCATAATCTTACTAGCAACTCTAGCTCTTTTATTACCCCAAATAAACTTATTGGTCATCGACTGCAGTTTTATCAAATATCTATATGGAATTTTAAGAGGGAGACACCTAAACATATACAGCAGCTTAGGAAGGAACGTCATCTTAAAGGATTGAATTCTCGCCATCCAAGATAGCGACAACTTCTCATACCTGCCTAGAGCCTGACCCAAGTTTTTGAGTAGGTGATCGAGATTGGATCTGATGAGGGAATGGGTTGGTGTCAAACGGATACCTAGATAAGGGATACTGTCTTCGCACCACTGGAAAGGAAAGGCTGCCTCCAAAATCCTTCTGGACCTTGCGGGTACATTAAATGGTAGTACTAAGGACTTAGTGGCATTTAATTTGTAATAAGACACCTCAGAAAAGGTCGACAGGGTGGACATCACTGCTGGAAAGGAATATTCAAGGTTAGTACATGATATTATTACATCATCCGCATATAGACCCAATTTATGTTCATGCTCCCCTACCCTAATACCAGTTATGTTTGGGTTCACCCTAATTGCCTCCGCCAGAGGTTCCACCACCAGAGCAAAAACAATAGGGGACAGCGGGCACCCCTGGCGGGTGCCATTGGTTATAGAAAATTTTAATGAGCGAAAACCCGAGGCTAGAACTGAAGCATTTGGGTGAGAGTACAAGGCCAAAACAGATGACTTAATTCTTCCTTCAAAACCAAATTTCATAAGCACTCTTTCCAGATATCCCCAGTGCACCCTATCAAAGGCCTTTTCGGCGTCGAGTGACAAGAATACACCAGGGACACCCGACTTCTCCATCACCCCAATTAAATCCAGCATCCGCCTGGTGCCATCTTTGGATTGCCTGCCCGCCACAAAACCCACCTGTTCCGGGGCTACCAAGGAGGGGATTATTTTATGGAGTCTGGTGGCTACCATTTTTGAGTACATTTTTAAATCACAGTTGAGCAATGAAATTGGTCTGAAATTCCCAGGGGTATCTGCCGTTTTCCCCGGTTTGGGTAGTGTAGTGATAACTGCTTCTAGGTTCTCTGAGGAAATAGTCCCGGCCGTTTGCCACAAATTAAAGGTCTTTAGTAAAAAAGGGGCTAGAATAGAGGCAAATTGCTGATAATATTCATAGGGAAGCCCATCCGGGCCTGGGGCTGAGTTTGGTTTAGAAGCTCTAATGGTGTCCAAAATTTCCTGTATAGTAAAGGGAAGATTTAAAGATTCTAATTGCCGGTCTGAGACCCGAGGCAATTCCAGACCGTCCAAAAACTCCTGAATTTTTTCCGGTGTTGGCTGAGGGGTTTGCGGGTCATCCCTTAAATTGTACAGGGCAGCATAATACTTGGCAAAGGCGTCTGCTATCCCATTAGGGTGCCTTATAAGTGATCCGTCTGGGCCCTTCAAAAATTCAATTTTAGATTTAATTTCACGTTTTTTTGTTCTTCTAGCTAGTAAGGTGCTGGCTCTATCCCCCATCGCATAAAAAGTTGATTTACTCTTTTTAAGATTATGTTCATATCTATACAACAGGAGGGATCGCAGTTGAAACCTGCAAGTAAGAATTTCCCTGGACAGTGTAGACGACGGGGAGGCCTTGTTAATAGTTTCTAAGTGTTGAATATGGGCTATAATTTCTTTAATTTCTGCTTCTCTTTGCTTTTTCAAGAATGATGCCGTTTTTAAAAACTGCCCTCTAATAACTGATTTGTGTGCAGCCCATAAGGTCTCGTCAGAGACCTCCCCATTGTCATTATGTCCAAAGTATTCCAACAGGCCTGCCACAACCTCCTCCTGAACGTTCTTTTGGTTCAGTAAACTAGTATTAAGTCTCCACTGAGGCACCATAAATCCACTAGTAGAGTCCTGTACAACCAAAGTTATCAGAGCATGATCCGACCATGTTATCAGACCCACTTCAGCACCCGTACAATTGTGAACAGTCTTACTATCCGTCAGGAAGAAGTCGATCCTGCTGTACGACCGATGCCTTGGGGAAAAGAAAGTATAGCCCCTTTCCGATGCATGAAGGTATCTCCATATGTCATGTAGATGAAACTCCGCAACCAACTGTTTCAGTTCCTTTCCTGACTTAGCGGACCCCGCCGAGCAGTCCATAGATCGAAAAACTGGGGTTTTAAAGTCACCGCAGATTATCTCTGACCCCTGTGCGGTGCTCCTAAACCTCTGGAAAAATTTCCGGGCAAATGTTAGTTGAGATGAGTTTGGAGCGTAAATCGATGCCAAGGTATACAAAAGCCCATTCAGGAGTCACTTTAGAATAATATATCTCCCGTCTGCACCATAGGTTACATGAATCATTTTGAAAGCCGCAGAGTTTTTAATCAGGATAGCCTCCTTTTTTTTTTTAGAGTCATTTGCAAAGAACATATGTGGAAATCTTGGATGTAGTAGCCTTTTATTGTCATCAGTAAGAAGGTGAGTTTCTTGAATACATGCTATATCACATTTAAATGCTATAACTTCTCTCCACAGCATGGATCTTTTTGCAGGAGAATTGAGACCCTTCACATTGAGAGACAGAAACTTAATACTCATGGCGGATCCCAGAAAGGACGATGTTTCCAGGCAGGCCGACTGAGAGGCATAGGGCAGGCAGAGGCAGGCAAGGTGGACCAGTTAGGGACGGTGCACGGGTGGAGGGAAAAAACAACAAAAACAAAAAAACTTGAATACTTCAGCTTCATCCTTACCGGACAGCTGGGAAGTACTTGCTCGCCATAGGCGAGAACAACAGAGGGCTTAAGTGACATCACAGGTCACATGAGAGCTACACACGCCTGCGGCTGGCGAGACTCCCTCAAGCTGGTTCCCACTCAGGATTGATCTTTTTCTTCTGAGCATCCCCCTGCTCCCGGCGTGAGTCTGAGTGCATTGTAAGGGGTAATCCCCAGGACTCAAGTAGTTTGCTCAGTTGAGGAGGGGACTGGCATACATGTGTTTTAGAATCCCTGAAGATAATCAGTTTCACCGGGAATCCCCATTTACAGTGTATGTCATGCTCCCTCAGGATTCTGGAGAACTGGGAAAATTCTCTTCTTTTTGCCAGAGTTGCAGCAGACAGGTCCGGGAACACCTTTAAATCATTAAATTCATCTGGGAGGATAGGGTTATCCCTCAGTATCTGGAGCACTGCTTCCTTTGTTTTATAAAAATGCAGTCGTGCCAGCGTGTCCCTGGGCAGAGTGGGGTCGATACCTTTAGGTTTAGGGATTCTATGAATTCTATCCACTATGAGATCTCTTTCTGTGTGTTCTGGGAGCAGTAGTTGGAGAAACTTGTGAAAGAAATCTGGCAGCTCTTTATCAGCTACTGACACAGGAATGCCCCTAATTTTAAGATTGTTCCTTCTGGATCTGTCTTCCAGATCCCCAAGCTTGTTTTTCAGTATTCCCACCTCCTCCTCTAACGCTGTGTTAGCATCAATCAGATCATTGTGTGACTGAGCAAGTTTGGCCATTTTAGACTCCACATGGTCTGTACGGTCCCCCAGTGATTTGATTTCCTCTTTAACTTCTTTAATCATGTTCTTAAGATCCCTGAAATCCTCCTGCAGTGATGACCTCAGAGAACTGAGCATGGCTTGCAGCCTTTCCTCTGTGAGAGGAGTGCCTGTGACACTGCCTCCCAACCCTGTCTCTTCCTAGTGTAAGGGAGACACTGCAGCAGCAGACATCTTCTGAGGAAAGGGGGATCCCCTATCCCTGGGATAAAAGTCAGTAAGCTTGGCTGGGGGGCCAGATTTCCGGGGTCTACCCTTTGGCATACTGTGCAGGGGGGATTACTCACTGTTTCAGAGGAGAGTTCTCAGCGATTTGACGCAGCTTTGAGCCAGTTTGTACAGTCACAGCACAGAGCTTCTCTCTTAAGCAGCCATTGCCTTCAGCATGCAGGCCACACCCCCGACCAAACTGTTTCTTAAGTTGTCCGATCGCTTGAAGCAAAAAAGTGGTGGGTTGCCAAATTCAGTCACACGTGGATAAGCCGCAGATAATAGGGACTAATGTCTCAATATGATCTGTTTTAGTAGGGGGGAGAAAGGATGAAAGGTGTTAATGAACAGTATCCGGTCACTGGTGTCACAAGATCTAGTTGTTCTGGGCTGAGTGGCTAGGGCCACCCCAAGGGGATAACCCCTTTCAAGGAACTTGTTACTCATTTCCTGGTGGCGGATAATCCTTGTGTCGCTATTCGAGACTAACCGATCGACACGTATATGCTGTGAGAGAGGTAACGATCTCTTCATATGTTTGGGGTGATTACTGGTATACATTAATAAACTATTCCTATCTGTTGGTTTGGAATAAATATCCGTTGCCAAAGTCCCATCTTCCTGTTTAATAATCATGCAATCAAGGAAATTGATCTGGTTTGGGTCATGATGTATTGTAAACGAGAGCCCTGTCGTGCATGAATTAATGTAATTGAAGAACTCCATCAAAGACTCCAAACTCCCATCCCAGATGAGAAACATGTCATCGATAAATCTATGCCAAACCAAGGCGTGTTTGATGACTAAGGGGTGGGAGTGGATAAACTTCTCCTCAAAGGAAGCCATGAAAATATTAGCGTAGAGGGGTGCCATATTGGAACCCATGGCAGTCCCCCTACGCTGGAGATAGAACTTATCCTGAAAAAGGAAATAGTTCTTCTCTAAGATGGTTCTTAATAGATCAATGCAAAATCTCCTATTTTTTTCAGGTAATGAGGTATAGTGTTTAAGAAACCAATTAGTGGCCTGTATACCGTCCTCATGGTTGATGCTCGTGTAGAGACTATTGACATCTAGACTAGCTAGAATAGATGTCGGTGGAATATGATGCAATTCAGAGATGATGTCAAGGAAATGTGATGTGTCCTTAATGTATGACTTTGTTAGTGGTACAAATGGGGACAGGATCCTCTCGACCGTTTTTGCCAGTGGAGACAGTATAGAATCGGTCGAGGCCACAATAGGTCTACCCGGTGGATGGGAGGGATTCTTGTGTATCTTCGGCAAAATATAAAATACGGGAATTACAGGATGTGAGTTATTGAGAAACTCGTATAATTTCTGATCTATAATGCCCGAATCCAGATAACTTTTAGTCAGATTCCTGATTACCCTGGCTACTTGTGAAGTGGGATCTTGCTCCAGCAATTCATATGTTTCACAATCTGATAACTGACCCAATATCTCGGAAATCTAGTACTGTTTGTCCATAATGACTACCGCTCCACCCTTATCTGCTGGTTTAATAATAATAGAAGGATTATTTCTAAGGCTGGCTATAGCCCTGCTCTCTTCCACAGACAAATTATTCCTGACTTGAAAATCACCTGCCGTGATTTTTTTATTTAATTCCCTAACTTCATTGGATACCAGTTCAACATACGCCTCTATAGGATGATAGGACCTCGGGGGTACATAGAGACTGGGGACCTGTAGGTTGAGTTTTTTTCAAGGAAAAACAAACCTCTTCTGTAGTGGGCATAATGTTTATGCCTTGTGTGTTAGACAGCTCATTTTGCGCAAAATGAGCTTTGAGGCGGATGGACCTAAAAAAACGTTGGAGTTCTTGCTCGACCTTAAATGTATTATATGATGGAGTAGGGCAAAATGTTAAGCCCTTCTGCAGTACTAAGTATTCAGCTGGTGATAAGATGTAGGACGAGATGTTAAAGACCAGGTTGAATTTACCTGTGACCTGGTCCAAACATGTTCTCCCCTCTCGTAACGGTTGGGATCTCCTCCCCCTCCTTGTCTTCTTTTTGGTAGCAACCTGCGTTGTCCTAAAAAAGCTGGTGGCTGTCTTTGTGGTCTGGAGTCGGTGTCCGACATGTCCGAGGAGGAGTATCCGCCGTAGCCCGGGGGTTGTCTGGTGTTGTAGGATTCTCCAGCCCGCCATCACTACACTGTCCCTCTGGTGTAATCATCCTGGTCTCTAAGTAATTTGCTCCTTTTCCTGGCCTCTAGGTCCCTCCGGAATTCACTGATGATATCGTCCGTTTTCCTCTTTAGTTAAGATAGATCTGATGCAGATAATGTCTGCTTAAGTTGTTCGTCAGCTGATCTGATATTTTCAGATACTAAGTTGATTTCTTTCTGTAAAAAATCTATCGTTAATACGATAATATCCATAGAGCATTTGTTAATAATTGCCTCAAACCGATCACAATACTCAATATTCTCGGAAAAAAGGGTTAGTCTTAGTGCCACTCTAAGGCCCCGCGGGATCCTTTTAGTGCGGTGATATTCCGCTAGAGTGATCGCATGGAGCTCCAATGACGTATGTCTACGTAGTTCCTTCTCAAGGTCCCTTTTTCGTAGATCTTCTGATGGGATGCTTAAAAAATTGCTGGAAGACGTTTCTTTTGAAACAATGTCATTAGTCTCTTCCTCATTATAGGAAAATGTTGTGAAGTGAGACTGCGACATAAGGATGTCAAAAAAACTCGCTCAATAATCTGGTAAAATCAATATTAGATTCGAGAAAAAAAGTGATCCGCCTGTGATCTCTCCAAGGCAATTTCTGCTCTAAAAAATTCAGAAGGAGAAAAACAAAGACAATGAGATGTGATGCCCCCAATAATGGCCAGTAGTTATTGTATATAGACTCCGCACTTACTCATACTTGCGGGATTCATTTTTGTCCTCACTGTCAAACACAGAATAGAAAATATCCTATTAAATTAAAATGGCGGGAGCAAAGATTTATGGCCACTACCTGTGACCTCTTAATAATCCTCCCATAAAGTGGTCTCCTCTAGATAAATGGTGGATCTCCCTGTAGGGCTCCAATACGTCCGTGTAATTCTCATGCCAGAAAATCTCTGTGCCTAATGAAAATCCCGTCCCAATTGTATCACATCTGAGGCCGAACCTAACTGGATTCTCAGAGGAAGAGGAGGTGAAGAGATCACTGATTCCTTGTACAGCAAATGGAATATAGAGTCTCTGCGCCTCTTTCTGTACCCTATAATCATATCAGATAATGGGGGCCCCTAATCCATATCTATATCCCCTCTCACAGTGTCCATGTACAGTGTAATCTGTGACACAGCTGGATCCCCTTAGTAATAAAGAGAGAACTCCGGCACTCTACCTCAATGTAGTCAGACAAGAAAAAGGTTTCTTTTTATATATATTTTTATTTTTGAAGAAAAGGAATTCATGCATATATGATGTCCAAAAATTAACGTTTCAACCATAATATGGTCTTCATCAAAAGGACCATCTAAATACAAGTGTAGATACAAATTAATACATAAACAAACAGCAGATGGACAAAAAATACATGTTGTCAATACAAGAAATAGGTTAGATTGGGGTGGGAGAGGAAGAGATCCATTAGGAAATGTGACCATTGTTAATAGAACATAGGAGGTGTGTCTTGACCAGGACACCATCACCATGACACAAACTTAGAGGTGCCCGCACAGTGAGGATAATAGTCTATGGAGTACAACGGATGAAGCTAACATTACCTGTGATTATCAGGCAAGGTGAGCTGTTACTAGGCGATACGGTGCGGCGAGTACCAAGGGGAAGATGCTCAAGAGTATGAATCAATATAGAATCTATCAAGGTAAAAAACAGAAGTAAGTCTAAAATACTGGATATATAAGTCTAAATTATTAGTCTATACGAGCCTAAAGGGAAACTGATACCTTAGGTCTATTGATCGTAAGTATGTGCAAGACCGCTATATTGGTATAGCCCAGTCATATTCTATACTCAGGTATAGCCACAGTTTCATCTATATGGAGAAAAAGATACAATAAACCAATAGTTCCATAAACTTGGTCATAATGTAAAGGGGACCACTCACATATACTCGTCCTGTTACTAGGTCTGATTATGCAGTGGGAGAGAAGCAGTAGCTTGCTCCTGTATCCTAGAATAAAATATATAGTATATACTGTGACTAAAAGTAATCATGTTTCCGAGGATATTGTAGCAATATGGCGAGACCTACCTATAAGCATAGCAGAGTAGTGTCAGAATCCAGGTTAAGCACGAGCTTGTATACTATAATGAAGGTGCAATAGTATATCCTTTAAGTAATATTTACTGCAGCCTACAGGGATATGTGCTGCTGTGTATACGTACGGGTAAGGAGTTTCTAGTATGCAAAGAGAGTCATAGTGAGGATACTTATCTCTAATCATTAGAACATAGGGATCAAAGCATAGATGGTAGACCTGATCAGGTTCCTAAGTGCTTAATGGTTATCCCCTAACGGGTGCCGGACTATCTAGAAAAAATAAAGGGAGGACATAAGTAAAGTAATTGCTAAAAGGCCGCACGGCATCACCATGCAACTCACCTGAACCTGTGTGGTAGGGCAATTGGACCTGCTCCCTTTGCGTGGCGGTGTTAAATGCCAAACAGAGTGAGTTTATAAAGGGAGACCTGTGTAGATCACTTCCTGTGATCGTAATGAGGAAGTGAGGGAGTGGAACGCTGTGACGCTTGCGTTTCAGAAGTCATGTGACCCTCCGATACGTCACTTCCGGTTTCGTGTGACCATCCGATACGTCACTTCCGGTTTCCACTAGCCGGTGTCAGACGCCCATAGTGAAGAGAGGGAGAGCAGGAGGTGTGTCCCAGGGATGACGCTAGTGTAGGGGGCGTCCCTAATCCAAAGTGGGTGGATAATTGGTGACGTTTCCTATAACTGCAGGGCTCCGTGCATATGGGCAACATTTAACAGGGACAGTGCCCAGGAGTGCGGTGTCAATAATTCTGAAAGAAAGAAAAAATAAGTTAAAATCGAGATTTTGGCTATAGATTCATTACGATTAGTATGATATTTGCTAAAGTTGCTTATATCGTATTTTACATGAAGACTGTATCAGTATGTCTATATAATACGTGTCTACTGATACAAAGGACACATGATCTTTGCGTGTATCATATATACACATATAAACCATAAACAATTATATGAAAAGAGGGGGGGGGGAAACCTCCAGTATGTTGCTATATTTTATGTTATCATTCCTAATGTAAATATATGCAGGATCCCAGGGGAAACATAATGAGGAGGGGTAAAGAAGGAAGTGGGAAGGGGAGGGGGGGGAAAGAGGGGGGAAGAAGGGAGGGTTGTGGGGGGAAAGGAAGCTGAACCCTATTATTGTATATGCAAATAAAGTGGGTCCTGCGGACCATACTAAGTCTAAACTATATACATCTATATACAAAATTAACCAGCCTGAAATACATCCCAAGGTTGATGAGTACCTAAAAGAGTCATAAGAAAAGTAATTCTAAACAGAAAACGTATTGTCATACATGGATGGATCAAGACAGCATTAAGAAAACATCACTAGAGAGCCGAGAGCAGAGCTATAACAAACCAATGTCAAGGGAAAAGTCTATTATAATCCTGATTCGTATCTGCGGTTCAACCCATGGGGTTCGATAGTGTCTAAAATATGAATCCATCTGGCCTCAGCTTCACGCAATCGCTTAACCCTGTCCCCACCTCTGCGAATGACATCCACATAGTCAATCACCTGGAAGCGTAGTTGTGAGATCGTATGTCCTTTGGAGATGAAATGCTGGGGAATGGGTAACAGTGACCGGCCACAACGAATATCAGACTTGTGCTTATTAATGCGGTCTCGGACATGCTGGGTGGTCTCCCCAACATATCCGAGACCGCACGGACATTTGATAAGATAAACCACATAGGAACTGTTACACGTGAATAGGCCTTTAATGTTGTAGATTTTGCCCGTTCTAGGGTGTGAAAATGTCCCACCCTTAGTTACATTAGAACATTGAGCACAT
Source organism: Anomaloglossus baeobatrachus (assembly GCF_048569485.1). NCBI lineage: Eukaryota > Metazoa > Chordata > Amphibia > Anura > Aromobatidae > Anomaloglossus > Anomaloglossus baeobatrachus. The sequence continues at coordinate 49,899,347 of NC_134358.1, forward strand.
CCCAAACATGGGAATGTGCCCCGTTGTGGTGTGTCTAAAAAAGCCTGTCGTGATTTGTGTGTGGCGGAACATATGTCCGCCCGGACCAAACTGTTTCTTTTTTTTTAATCCAATTAGTTTTTATTGAAAACACGGCAGATACAAAATCATACATGGTAATTTAAGAGAACAATTGTCAACTTCCCGCACATGAGGGCTCCATACATTAGTATACTCCGAGACAATCCAGTTACAATTCCTCTGCCTTACACTTTAACCACACAACAACATGGGGAGGGAGGAGAGGGGAGGAAAGATGGGGACTTCATTCAAGTAAGGGAGAACAAGAACAAAGGGAGAGGGGAAGAAGGTAGGGTTGAGGCGGGAAGTGGGGGGGATTAGTAGGGGTAGAGGGTTAGATGCCTGCCTGCATTACCAACCCCAGTCCACCAGCCGGGTGCCATCAACTCCTCCTAGATTTCTCTCATAAACTGCTGCCTCAGTCAGGGTCTCAATGCTTTAGTCCCCTGGCTAGCCGAGCCAGGGCTATAATTCCATCGGCTCTATCTCAACTAGGTGCTCTTTGCCCGGGGAATAGTTGTGTAATAGGTGTTGCATGGCTGGATGACAGCCAGGGTTCCCATATTGTAAGAATTCTAGTTTTTTGTTTTAGGGAGTGGGCAAGGCAGTATTCATATTGGCATTGTTGGTCGATCCTACTATATAACTCGGCTCCAGAGGGAGCTTCAGTGGCCTTCCACGAATGGCTCAGACACTGTCTGGCAGCTATTAGAATTTGCACAATCAGTCCCCTAAAATTCTTCGGGTATGAGTCTATGCCCAAATTCAGAACTGCCAGCCCTGGGTTGGGGTTGGTGTGCACACCTGTTATTTCACTAATGAGTCTGAAAACTGCTATCCAAAAAGGTTGGACCCTCGGACAGTGCCACCAACAGTGTCCCAGTGATCCCCTCTGGAGGCAGCCCTTCCAACAGAGCGGTGAGTAGTTGGGAATGTAATGCACCAATTTTGCCGGCGTATGGTACCAACGTAGATGCACCTTTTTCAGCTGTTCCAAATGGTTAATGCATTTTGAGGATCTTTGCACCCACTGTGTCACAGTATGCCACGCCGAGGGGGAGGTGTTAATGTCTAAATCTGATTCCCATTTAGTCATGAATGGGAGCTTTTGCTCGTCAGAGGGGTTGTTCAACCATTTGTAGGTTAAAGAGATTCCCGGTTGCCTCACTAGTTTTTTAAACAATAGTGCCTTAACAGTGGGTAAGGTCGGGTTTGATCCCGGGGGGAATTTTGTGCTTAGAAAATGGCGAATCTGTAGGTGTTGATAAAAACACCCCTTTAGGGAGGGGTGCTCCCGAAGTATATCGTTGAAGGGCCTAATCTCTGCACCATCGTAAAAGTCCGCCAAAACTCCAAAACCCGCTGCTTCCCATCTACTCAAATTTGTATATGGAGTGTGGGATTCTATTGCTCTGAGCGAAATTTCTGACAGCGGGAACTGGATCTTAGGGATCATCTCACTGCGCCATATGGCTATCGAGGCTGTCATAGTAGGGAGACACAGGGTGGACCTAGTACGTTTTAGATATTCCACCTCCATCAGTTTCCTCGTCGAACCCTGGTCTGTCAGAGAGTTCTCAAGTTGAACCCACCTATGGGAGCTCTCCGTGTTCCACCATTCTTTGAGTGATTCTATAAGAGAAGCTTTATAATAGGCCATCACATTAGGCGTACCCAGACCTCCCATTCCATATGGCAGATGCATAATCTTACTAGCAACTCTAGCTCTTTTATTACCCCAAATAAACTTATTGGTCATCGACTGCAGTTTTATCAAATATCTATATGGAATTTTAAGAGGGAGACACCTAAACATATACAGCAGCTTAGGAAGGAACGTCATCTTAAAGGATTGAATTCTCGCCATCCAAGATAGCGACAACTTCTCATACCTGCCTAGAGCCTGACCCAAGTTTTTGAGTAGGTGATCGAGATTGGATCTGATGAGGGAATGGGTTGGTGTCAAACGGATACCTAGATAAGGGATACTGTCTTCGCACCACTGGAAAGGAAAGGCTGCCTCCAAAATCCTTCTGGACCTTGCGGGTACATTAAATGGTAGTACTAAGGACTTAGTGGCATTCAATTTGTAATAAGACACCTCAGAAAAGGTCGACAGGGTGGACATCACTGCTGGAAAGGAATATTCAAGGTTAGTACATGATATTATTACATCATCCGCATATAGACCCAATTTATGTTCATGCTCCCCTACCCTTATACCAGTTATGTTCGGGTTCACCCTAATTGCCTCCGCCAGAGGTTCCACCAGAGCAAAAACAATAGGGGACAGCGGGCACCCCTGGCGGGTGCCATTGGTTATAGAAAATTTTAATGAGCGAAAACCCGAGGCTAGAACTGAAGCATTTGGGTGAGAGTACAAGGCCAAAACAGATGACTTAATTCTTCCTTCAAAACCAAATTTCATAAGCACTCTTTCCAGATATCCCCAGTGCACCCTATCAAAGGCCTTTTCGGCGTCGAGTGACAAGAATACACCAGGGACACCCGACTTCTCCATCACTCCAATTAAATCCAGCATCCGCCTGGTGCCATCTTTGGATTGCCTGCCCGCCACAAAACCCACCTGATCCGGGGCTACCAAAGAGGGGATTATTTTATGGAGTCTGGTGGCTACCATTTTTGAGTACATTTTTAAATCACAGTTGAGCAATGAAATTGGTCTGAAATTCCCAGGGGTATCTGCCGTTTTCCCCGGTTTGGGTAGTGTAGTGATAACTGCCTCTAGGTTCTCTGAGGAAATAGTCCCGGCCGTTTGCCACAAATTAAAGGTCTTTAGTAAAAAAGGGGCTAGAATAGAGGCAAATTGCTGATAATATTCATAGGGAAGCCCATCCGGGCCTGGGGCTGAGTTTCGTTTAGAAGCTCTAATGGTGTCCAAAATTTCCTGTATAGTAAAGGGAAGATTTAAAGATTCTAATTGCCGGTCTGAGACCCGAGGCAATTCCAGACCGTCCAAAAACTCCTGAATTTTTTCCGGTGTTGGCTGAGGGGTTTGCGGGTCATCCCTTAAATTGTACAGGGCAGCATAATACTTGGCAAAGGCGTCTGCTATCCCATTAGGGTGCCTTATAAGTGATCCGTCTGGGCCCTTCAAAAATTCAATTTTAGATTTAATTTCACGTTTTTTTGTTCTTCTAGCTAGTAAGGTGCTGGCTCTATCCCCCATCGCATAAAAAGTTGATTTACTCTTTTTAAGATTATGTTCATATCTATACAACAGGAGGGATCGCAGTTGAAACCTGCAAGTAAGAATTTCCCTGGACAGTGTAGAAGACGGGGAGGCCTTGTTAATAGTTTCTAAGTGTTGAATATGGGCTATAATTTCTTTAATTTCTGCTTCTCTTTGCTTTTTCAAGAATGATGCCGTTTTTAAAAACTGCCCTCTAATAACTGATTTGTGTGCAGCCCATAAGGTCTCGTCAGAGACCTCCCCATTGCCATTATGTCCAAAGTATTCCAACAGGCCTGCCACAACCTCCTCCTGAACGTTCTTTTGGTTCAGTAAACTAGTATTAAGTCTCCACTGAGGCACCATAAATCCACTAGTAGAGTCCTGTACAACCAAAGTTATCGGAGCATGATCCGACCATGTTATCAGACCCACTTCAGCACCCGTACAATTGTGAACAGTCTTACTATCCGTCAGGAAGAAGTCGATCCTGCTGTACGACCGATGCCTTGGGGAAAAGAAAGTATAGTCCCTTTCCGATGCATGAAGGTATCTCCATATGTCATGTAGATGAAACTCCGCGACCAACTGTTTCAGTTCCTTTCCTGACTTAGCGGACCCCGCCGAGCAGTCCATAGATCGAAAAACTGGGGTTTTAAAGTCACCGCAGATTATCTCTGACCCCTGTGCGGTGCTCCTAAACCTCTGGAAAAATTTCCGGGCAAATGTTAGTTGAGATGAGTTTGGAGCGTAAATCGATGCCAAGGTATACAAAAGCCCATTCAGGAGGCACTTTAGAATAATATATCTCCCGTCTGCACCATAGGTTACATGAATCATTTTGAAAGCCACAGAGTTTTTAATCAGGATAGCCACTCCTCTTTTTTTTTTAGAGTCATTTGCAAAGAACATATGTGGAAATCTTGGATGTAGTAGCCTTTTATTGTCATCAGTAAGAAGGTGAGTTTCTTGAATACATGCTATATCACATTTGGATGCTATAACTTCTCTCCACATCATTGATCTTTTTGCAGGAGAATTGAGACCCTTCACATTGAGAGACAGAAACTTAATACTCATGGCGGATCCCAGAAAGGGCGATGTTTCCAGGCAGGCCGACTGAGAGGCATAGGGCAGGCAGAGGCAGGCAAGGTGGACCAGTTAGGGACGGTGCACAGGTGGAGGGAAAAAACAACAAAAACAAAAAAACTTGAATACTTCAGCTTCATCCTTACCGGACAGCTGGGAAGTACTTGCTCGCCATAGGCGAGAACAACAGAGGGCTTAAGTGACATCACAGGTCACATGAGAGCTACACACGCCTGCGGCTGGCGAGACTCCCTCAAGCTGGTTCCCACTCAGGATTGATCTTTTTCTTCTGAGCATCCCCCTGCTCCCGGCGTGAGTCTGAGTGCATTGTAAGGGGTAATCCCCAGGACTCAAGTAGTTTGCTCAGTTGAGGAGGGGACTGGCATACATGTGTTTTAGAATCCCTGAAGATAATCAGTTTCACCGGGAATCCCCATTTACAGTGTATGTCATGCTCCCTCAGGATTCTGGAGAACTGGGAAAATCCTCTTCTTTTTGCCAGAGTTGCAGCAGACAGGTCCGGGAACACCTTTAAATCATTAAATTCATCTGGGAGGATAGGGTTATCCCTCAGTATCTGGAGCACTGCTTCCTTTGTTTTATAAAAATGCAGTCGTGCCAGCGTGTCCCTGGGCAGAGTGGGGTCGATACCTTTAGGTTTAGGGATTCTATGTATTCTATCCACTATGAGATCTCTTTCTGTGTGTTCTGGGAGCAGTAGTTGGAGAAACTTGTGAAAGAAATCTGGCAGCTCTTTATCAGCTACTGACACAGGAATGCCCCTAATTTTAAGATTGTTCCTTCTGGATCTGTCTTCCAGATCCCCAAGCTTGTTTTTCAGTATTCCCACCTCCTCCTCTAACGCTGTGTTAGTGTCAGAGTTCCAGGATTTCCAGTTTTCTTTTGAAGGATTTTGCCCTTTGTTAACATGGAGTTTTCTGTTCTGTTGCCCTACTTCCTGTTCATCTGTTTAAAAGCCCGCCCCTAAGCTTAGTCTAGTTGCTTGAGTATACTGCTTCCTGTGTACTCCTGCCCTGCTGCTCTTGGTTCCTGATTGATATTTGGATCCTGTTAAAGACACCCGACACCGGCTCTGGACTTCACCTGGTCTCATATTGAAACAGCAGAAAAAAAAAAGTCTTTAGATTTGCCTTATATTACATCATATCCCATGGCCCAAGAACCACCAACACCAAAGTAAGTTGCACATAGAAAAACTTTAATTGGTTGGGTCAAGCATATAAATATTACATGGGATATAAAAATTGTGACAAGTAAGAAGGTTAAATGACATATAAGAGCGAATAAAGAACCCCATGTGGGGCTGCATGGATCAAATTAGGTGCACACAAAAAGGTGTACTCCCAGCAGGGCCAGTGTAAGTGCCTTTTACAAAACGCAGGTTCACCTAATCAAGAACTCTAGGCACATTACAGATAAATGAACAGGAATATATTCCCAGCAGAGCCAGTGTAAGTGCCTATACAAAAGATAAATTCACAGTCAGTGACAGTCAGGCCATCTGCCATGTACGAGCGGGAGGTATATAAACAACTAAGAAATGCAGACTTTTACCAGATGCTGCCCTCTAATCCAACTAGTGTTTTTCTCACCCAGCTAACCGGCGGACAAGGGGGGTAACGTGGTGGTCTGGCCATCTGCCATGTACGAGCGGGAGGTATATAAACAATTAAGAAATGCAGACTTTTACCAGATGCTGCCCTCTAATCCAACTAGTGTTTTTCTCACCCAGCTGATGCTCATACTCGAGAATGCTCTTGCCTCAGGTACCATTACTAAAAAGATGTATGATGGTCTCCTTCCAGATATGCCGGTAACACCCACGTTCTACCTCTTGCCTAAAATACATAAAAACCCTCGTGTTCCCCCTGGACGTCCGATTGTCTCTGGCATCGGAGGGCTATGCGATGCAGTATGCAAATTTATCGATTTCTATCTCCAACCTTTGGTTGAGACGCTGCCCTCCCATGTCAGAGACACTTCGGACATCCTTAGGAGGATTGATGGCTTGACGGTTGAGCGTGGGATGTTGCTGGCGACTCTGGATGTCGAGACCTTATACACGAATATCTGTCACGAGCACGGCCTGCAGGCAGTTGAGTATTTCCTGGGTATGAGCAACTGGGCACCACCATTACAACACCTGATTCTGGAATTATTGGAGTTCGTACTGACGCACAACGCCTTCACCTTCGGTGAGCGGTTCTTCCTCCAGCGGCGCGGCACTGCGATGGGGGCGGCTTGCGCGCCGTCGTACGAAAACCTCTTCCTGGGTTACTGGGAGAGGGAGGTTTTCGGCGACGGCGTGCCAGCCAGCTCCCATGTGCAGTGCTGGCTCCGCTTCATTGATGACATCTTTGTCATCTGGGGGGGACCGCCCCGGAGCTTGAGGGCTTTGTGCGCCACTTGAACTCCAATTCTTATAACATTTACCTCACCTATCAGGCTGATCCGACTAGGGTCGATTTTTTGGACATTGGCATTTCCATTAATGATCAGGGTCTTCTGACCACTGACATCTATCGGAAACCCTCCTCTGTGAATGCTTTGCTACACGCATCTTCTGGCCATCCGCATTCGACCATCAATGCTATCCCTACTGGGCAATTTATCCGCTTGAAACGGATTTGCTCAGAGACGGATACATTTGAGGGTAGGGCCAGTGAGATGCGTGATAGATTCAGGGAGAGAGGGTACAGCTCCAGATCCATTAAAAAGGCCTATAGTCGGGCTAAAGCAGCTCCGAGAGACCGACTTCTTTTACGTTTCAATCCTGATAAGACGAAGCCTGCTGAACCGAAGGTGCGTTTTATTTCCTCATTCAACCGCCAATGGGATCATATTCGTGGCATATTAACTAAGCACTGGTCTGTCTTACAAACGGAACCTGTGCTGAAAGATATGCTTCCAGACCGACCCCTCATGACGGCACGTCGGGGCAGGAGCCTACGTGATATGTTGGTCCACAGCCACTATGTGGCACAAAAGAAACCATCATTTATGATGGGACGTTCTATCTGTGGATCATTTCCATGTGGCTCATGCATTGCGTGCCGTCACGGTAACATCATCAGGGCAACATCCTTTGCCTCCTCGGACGGCTCCAAAACATTCGAGATCCGGCAATATATTTCTTGCAGTAGCACAGGCGTAATTTATTACGCTACGTGCGCTTGTGACTTAATATATGTCGGACTCACTAGTCGTGAATTGCGGGTCCGGACGAGGGAGCATACTAGGGACATCATCGCGGCTAAAAAAGCGAAACCTGAGGATGTTGATTCCCTGAAGACCATCCCCGCCATTTTAGGGTGCATCACGGGTCTGACCCCTCAAGCTTTAAGGTGAGGGGGATTGACCGTGTACACCTTGGATTGAGGGGTGGTAATATTCATAAGGTGTTGGCACGGGTTGAATGTCGTTGGATATTTCTCCTTGACACAGTGGCCCCTCGAGGATTGAATGAGAGGCAGACCTTTAATTCCTATTTATAATCCAGTAGGTCTCGTCTGCGGTTGACATATATCCCATTACGGGCAATATTTGTTTGGTTGCGGATCCCCTGTGATTGAATCTGCTTTGTACATAATGGTTTTTTTATATATTTTTTTAACTGGATTCTTTGTGTGTCCTCTTTTTTCTACAGTTGTCTACGTTTGTGCTCTTGGTGCAATATTTCTCTGTGTCACTAACCTGGTGGTCTGCCTGCATTGGAGAATGAACTGGGAAGGAATACAGTATATCCTGATTGTCTATATGAGATTGTTCACTGGACTGCGTCTTACTGTTTAATATGTTGTTATATGCATGAATAATGTTCTTACTCTCTATGTATACAGTACTGGATGTAATTATGATGTAATTATATGTATTCTTATCCCTCTATAGTGCTATCCACTTTTTATGATTCCCAATGCGATTTGCCCTTTCATTTGCCAGGAGTAGACATGGCATTTGCAGCTTTACTTCCTGTTTGCGGCTCTGCACATGTGCAGTGTGTGTGGCTCTCCTTGAAGCTTCCCCTGGGTAATAATGACGTCATCAAAGGGGTTTTCCCTGGCCCAGGTGACGCTGGAGTAGCCACCCACGCCTGCTCAGCGTGCCTTAGTGCTCTGTAGCCGCGACAGGTGCTGCAAATGATCTAATATACACTAGTGTATAAATGCAACCATTTCCCTCCTTTTGTCCATGGTCTCCTGAGGAAGTCACCACGAAATACGTATTGGGACTTTTTTTCCCCTTGTGTGACTGCATGTGAGTGCTATAATTGGTGGAATATCCACCGGGCTATGTGTTTGGGTAATGTGCCGATGATTATGTACTAAGTGTTATCTTGTCATTACTGTGAACTTGGAAAGGCACTTACATTGGTTTTGCTGGGAATACTTCCCTGTCCGTTGGACCATGTGTTTGTGTAATGTGCCCATTGTCATTCACTAAAGTGTTACCCTGTCATTTGTTGTGAACCTGTTTATGATATAGGCACGTACACTGGCCCTGCTGGGAGTATATCCCTGTCCATTGGACTAGATGCCTGGGCAATGTGCCTATGTTCATATACTTAAATGTTACTCTATCACTCACTGTGAACCTGTTTATTGCAATGGCATTTACACTGACCTTGCTGGGAACACATCCCTGTTCACCGGATGATGTGTGTGGGTAACATGCTTATTGTCATTTACTAAAGTGTTATTCTGTCACTGACTGTGAATTTATCTTTTGTATAGGCACTTACACTGGCTCTGCTGGGAATATATTCCTGTTCATTTATCTGTAATGTGCCTAGAGTTCTTGATTAGGTGAACCTGCGTTTTGTAAAAGGCACTTACACTGGCCCTGCTGGGAGTACACCTTTTTGTGTGCACCTAATTTGATCCATGCAGCCCCACATGGGGTTCTTTATTCGCTCTTATATGTCATTTAACCTTCTTACTTGTCACAATTTTTATATCCCATGTAATATTTATATGCTTGACCCAACCAATTAAAGTTTTTCTATGTGCAACTTACTTTGGTGTTGGTGGTTCTTGGGCCATGGGATATGATGTAATATAAGGCAAATCTAAAGACTTTTTTTTTTCTGCTGTTTCAATATGTTCCTGAAGTTGTTTCCTTTTACCTTATATAAGTCTGCTTTAACTGTCCTGGTTGTTGCTAATTCACCTGGTCTCATCAAGCTGTGCCCGGACTCCGTCTGCCGTCTCTGGTCGGCACTTCTGCCCGGTTCCTTCCGTTTCATATCCACTCTAGGACTCACATCACGTACGGACATTTTTGGACTATACCTGTTGCCCTTTCGTGTCCCGGCTGCTGCGCATTTAGGCCTTCTGGGGTGATCGCCAGACAGTCCCTGTATAGGGGTTCGCTCCTGGTGGTCTCCCTGGGGGAGTCCGGTGCGTGGCCCCGGGAATTCCCCTTTGCTCCGACCCTGGCAGGTATTTACTTTGTTTATGTTCTACTGTGTTTATGTTCTGTTTTGTGTACATATTGTTGGTTGCATATTATAAACGTCTTTGCACCAAGAACTCGTCTCTGGTTGTCATTGCCCTAACGCAATCGAAATCCTCAGTACATACAATAGTATTACAGTTTGCATCAATCAGATCATTGTGTGACTGAGCAAGTTTGGCCATTTTAGACTCCACATGGTCTGTACGGTCCCCCAGTGATTTGATTTCCTCTTTAACTTCTTTAATCATGTTCTTAAGATCCCTGAAATCCTCCTGCAGTGATGACCTCAGAGAACTGAGCATGGCTTGCAGCCTTTCCTCTGTGAGAGGAGTGCCTGTGACACTGCCTCCCAACCCTGTCTCTTCCTGGTGTAAGGGAGACACTGCAGCAGCAGACATCTTCTGAGGAGAGGGGGATCCCCTATCCCTGGGATAAAAGTCAGTAAGCTTGGCTGGGGGGCCAGATTTCCGGGGTCTACCCTTTGGCATATTGTGCAGGGGGGATTACTCACTGTTTCAGAGGAGAGTTCTCAGCGATTTGAAGCAGCTTTGAGCCAGTTTGTACAGCCACAGCACAGAGCTTCTCTCTTAAGCAGCCATTGCCTTCAGCATGCAGGCCACACCCCCGACCAAACTGTTTCTTAAGTTGTCCGATCGCTTGAAGCAAAAAAGTGGTGGGTTGCCAAATTCAGTCACACGTGGATAAGCCGCAGATAATAGGGACTAATGTCTCAATATGATCTGTTTTAGTAGGGGGGAGAAAGGATGAAAGGTGTTAATGAACAGTATCCGGTCACTGGTGTCACAAGATCTAGTTGTTCTGGGCTGAGTGGCTAGGGCCACCCCAAGGGGATAACCCCTTTCAAGGAACTTGTTACTCATTTCCTGGTGGCGGATAATCCTTGTGTCGCTATTCGAGACTAACCGATCGACACGTATCTGCTGTGAGAGAGGTAACGATCTCTTCATATGTTTGGGGTGATTACTGGTATACATTAATAAACTATTCCTATCTGTTGGTTTGGAATAAATATCCGTTGCCAAAGTCCCATCTTCCTGTTTAATAATCATGCAATCAAGGAAATTGATCTGGTTTGGGTCATGATGTATTGTAAACGAGAGCCCTGTCGTGCATGAATTAATGTAATTGAAGAACTCCATCAAAGACTTCAAACTCCCATCCCAGATGAGAAAGATGTCATCAATAAATCTATGCCAAACCAAGGCGTGTTTGATGACTAAGGGGTGGGAGTGGATAAACTTCTCCTCAAAGGAAGCCATGAAAATATTACCGTAGGGGGGTGCCATGTTGGAACCCATGGCAGTCCCCCTACGCTGGAGATAGAACTTATCCTGAAAAAGGAAATAGTTCTTCTCTAAGATGGTTCTTAATAGATCAATGCAAAATCTCCTATTTTTTTCAGGTAATGAGGTATAGTGTTCAAGAAACCAATTAGTGGCTTGTATACCGTCCTCATGGTTGATGCTCGTGTAGAGACTATTGACATCTAGACTAGCTAGAATAGATGTCGGTGGAATATGATGCAATTCAGAGATGATGTCAAGGAAATGCGACGTGTCCTTAATGTATGACTGTGTTAGTGGTACAAATGGGGACAGGATCCTCTCGACCGTTTTTGCCAGTGGAGACAGTATAGAATCGGTCGAGGCCACAATAGGTCTACCCGGTGGATGGGAGGGATTCTTGTGTATCTTCGGCAAAATATAAAATACGGGAATTACAGGATGTGAGTTATTGAGAAACTCGTATAATTTCTGATCTATAATGCCCGAATCCAGATAACTTTTAGTCAGATTCCTGATTACCCTGGCTACTTGTGAAGTGGGATCTTGCTCCAGCAATTCATATGTGTCACAATCTGATAACTGACCCAATATCTCGGAAATATAGTACTGTTTGTCCATAATGACTACCGCCCCACCCTTATCTGCTGGTTTAATAATAATAGAAGGATTATTTCTAAGGCTAGCTATAGCCCTGCTCTCTTCCACAGACAAATTATTCCTGACTTGAAAATCACCTGCCGTGATTTTTTTATTTAATTCCCTAACTTCATTGGATACCAGTTCAACATACGCCTCTATAGGATGATAGCACCTCGGGGGTACATAGAGACTGGGGACCTGTAGGTTGAGTTTTTTTCAAGGAAAAACAAACCTCTTCTGTAGTGGGCATAATGTTTATGCCTTGTGTGTTAGACAGCTCATTTTGCGCAAAATGAGCTTTGAGGCGGATGGACCTAAAAAAACGTTGGAGTTCTTGCTCGACCTTAAATGTATCGTATGATGGAGTAGGGCAAAATGTTAAGCCCTTCTGCAGTACTAAGTATTCAGCTGGTGATAAGATGTAGGACGAGATGTTAAAGACCAGGTTGAATTTACCTGTGACCTGGTCCAAATACGTTCTCCCCTCTCGTAACGGTTGGGATCTCCTCCCCCTCCTTGTCTTCTTTTTGGTAGCAACCTGCGTTGTCCTGAAAAAGCTGGTGGCTGTCTTTGTGGTCTGGAGTCGGTGTCCGACGTGTCCAAGGAGGAGTATCCGCCGTAGCCCGGGGGTCGTCTAGTGTTGTAGGATTCTCCAGCCCGCCATCTGTTCACTGTCCCTCTGGTGTAATCATCCTGGTCTCTAAGGAATTTGCTCCTTTTCCTGGCCTCTAGGTTCCTCCGGAATTCACTAATGATATCGTCCGTTTTCCTCTTTAGTTAAGATAGATCTGATGCAGATAATGTCTGCTTAAGTTGTTCGTCAGCTGATCTGATATTTTCAGATACTAAGTTGATTTCTTTCTGTAAAAAATCTATCGTTAATACGATAATATCCATAGAGCATTTGTTAATAATTGCCTCAAACCGATCACAATACTCAATATTCTCGGAAAAAAGGGTTGGTCTTAGTGCCACTCTAAGGCCCCGTGGGATCCTTTTAGTGCGGTGATATTCCACTAGAGTGATCGCATGGAGCTCCAATGACGTATGTCTACGTAGTTCCTTCTCAAGGTCCCTTTTTCGTAGATCTTCTGATGGGATGCTTAAAAAATTGCTGGAAGACGTTTCTTTTGAAACAATGTCATTAGTCTCTTCCTCATTATAGGAAAATGTTGTGAAGTGAGACTGCGACATAAGGATGTCAAAAAAACTCGCTCAATAATCTGGTATAATCAATATTAGATTCGAGAAAAAAAGTGATCCGCCTGTGATCTCTTTAAGGCAATTTCTGCTCTAAAAAATTCAGAAGGAGAAAAACAAAGACAATGAGATGTGATGCCCCCAATAATGGCCAGTAGTTATTGTATATAGACTCTGCACTTACTCATACTTGCGGGATTCATTTTTGTCCTCACTGTCAAACACAGAATAGAAAATATCCTATTAAATTAAAATGGTGGGAGCAAAGATTTATGGCCACTACCTGTGACCTCTTAATAATCCTCCCATAAAGTGGTCTCCTCTAGATAAATGGTGGATCTCCCTGTAGGGCTCCAATACGTCCGTGTAATTCTCATGCCAGAAAATCTCTGTGCCTAATGAAAATCCCCTCCCAATTGTATCACATCTGAGGCCGAACCTAACTGGATTCTCAGAGGAAGAGGAGGTGAAGAGATCACTGATTCCTTGTAAAACAAATGGAATATAGAGTCTCTGCGCCTCTTTCTGTACCCTATAATCATATCAGATAATGGGGGCCCCTAATCCATATCTATATCCCCTCTCACAGTGTCCATGTACAGTGTAATCTGTGGCACAGCTGGATCCCCTTAGTAATAAAGAGAGAACTCCGGCACTCTACCTCAATGTAGTCAGACAAGAATAAGGTTTCTTTTTATATATATTTTTATTTTTGAAGAAAAGGAATTCATGCATATATGATGTCCAAAAATTAACGTTTCAACCATAATATGGTCTTCATCAAAAGGACCATCTAAATACAAGTGTAGATACAAATTAATACATAAACAAACAGCAGATGGACAATAAATACATGTTGTCAATACAAGAAATAGGTTAGATTGGGGTGGGAGAGGAAGAGATCCATTAGGAAATGTGACCATTGTTAATAGAACATAGGAGGTGTGTCCTGACCAGAACACCATCACCATGACACAAACTTAGAGGTGCCCGCACAGTGAGGATAATAGTCTATGGAGTACAACGGATGAAGCTAACATTACCTGTGATTATCAGGCAAGGTGAGCTGTTACTAGGCGATGCGGTGCGGCGAGTACCAAGGGGAAGATGCTCAAGAGTATGAATCAATATAGAATCTATCAAGGTAAAAAACAGAAGTAAGTCTAAAATACTGGATATATAAGTCTAAATTATTAGTCTATACGAGCCTAAAGGGAAACTGATACCTTAGGTCTATTGATCGTAAGTATGTGCAAGACCGCTATATTGGTATAGCCCAGTCATATTCTATACTCAGGTATAGCCACAGTTTTATCTATATGGAGAAAAAGATACAATAAACCAATGGTTCCATAAACTTGGTCATAATGTAAAGGGGACCACTCACATATACTCGTCCTGTTACTAGGTCTGATTATGCAGTGGGAGAGAAGCAGTAGCTTGCTCCTGTATCCTAGAATAAAATATATAGTATATACTGTGACTAAAAGCAATCATGTTTCCGAGGATATTGTAGCAATATGGCGAGACCTACCTATAAGCATAGCAGAGTAGTGTCAGAATCCAGGTTAAGCACGAGCTTGTATACTATAATGAAGGTGCAATAGTATATCCTTTAAGTAATATTTACTGCAGCCTACAGGGATATGTGCTGCTGTGTATACGTACGGGTAAGGAGTTTCTAGTATGCAAAGAGAGTCATAGTGAGGATACTTATCTCTAATCATTAGAACATAGGGATCAAAGCATAGATGGTAGACCTGATCAGGTTCCTAAGTGCTTAATGGTTATCCCCTAACGGGTGCCGGACTATCTAGAAAAAATAAAGGGAGGACATAAGTAAAGTAATTGCTAAAAGGCCGCACGGCATCACCATGTAACTCACCTGAACCTGTGTGGTAGGGCAATTGGACCTGCTCCCTTTGCGTGGCGGTGTTAAATGCCAAACAGAGTGAGTTTATAAAGGGAGACCTGTGTAGATCACTTCCTGTGATCGTAATGAAGTGAGGGAGTGGAACGCTGTGACGCTTGCGTTTCAGAAGTCATGTGACCCTCCGATACATCACTTCCGGTTTCGTGTGACCATCCGATACGTCACTTCCGGTTTCCACTAGCCGGTGTCAGACGCCCATAGTGAAGAGAGGGAGAGCAGGAGGTGTGTCCCAGGGATGACGCTAGTGTAGGGGGCATCCCTAATCCAAAGTGGGTGGATAATTGGTGACGTTTCCTATAACTGCAGGGCTCCGTGCATATGGGCAACATTTAACAGGGACAGTGCCCAGGAGTGCGGTGTCAATAATTCTGAAAGAAAGAAAAAATAAGTTAAAATCGAGATTTTGGCTATAGATTCATTACGATTAGCATGATATTTGCTAAAGTTGCTTATATCGTATTTTACATGAAGACTGTATCAGTATGTCTATATAATATGTCTATATAATTTGTCTTCCTCCGTCGCCGAGCCCCGCTTTCCCCCTGCGGAACCACTGCCTCCGACCGACAGCCTCCCCCCAGAGAGGGAGACGCGCCGTCCGGGCGACGGGGGGATGGGGAGGGCAGAGCGGTTCCGGAAGAGGTCGCCGAGGCGGTCGTCTTCCTCAGCCCCGGGCGACTGCTTCTGCCGAGAGGGGGATGTAACGCCGGGAGGGCGTGAGCCCCATGCCCGAGAGCGCAAGCGCAACCGCTCGGCCACCTTCCGCCCCTGAGGCCTTCACAGCCGGCCCAGAGCCGGTCGCGGTGCACCGTCGCGGAGGAAATGCACTCTGCGAGGACCGGAGCCGCCCGGGCCTAGTCCGCCCCCTTCGCCTGTGGCCGGCGGCGTCCACCCCGCCCCCCCGAGAGGGGACGGGTGAAGGCGGCCCGCCAGGCGAGCCGGGGTGGGAAGTAGCGCGGGAACCCGTGACGGCCGACCAGAGCCCGCCTGGCTGAATCCTCCGGGCGGACCGCACGGACCCCACCCGTTTACGTCTTAGTGGTTTCACGCCCTCTTGAACTCTCTCTTCAATGTTCTTTTCAACTTTCCCTCACGGTACTTGTCCGCTATCGGTCTCGCGCCGGTATTTAGCCTTAGATGGAGTTTACCACCCGCTTTGGGCTGCATTCATAAACAACCCGACTCCGGGGAAACCTGGTCCCGCCGTGCCAGGGGCCGCGACCGGCCTACCACAGTCCGCGGTCTGGGGCCAGTATTAGAAGGACTTGGGCTCTTGAGCGACGCCGGGGTGGTCCGGTCTCCCGTACGCCACATTTCCCGCCGGGCAGACGGGGATTCGGCGCTGGGCTCTTTCCTCTTCACTCGCCGTTACTGAGGGAATCCTGGTTAGTTTCTTTTCCTCCGCTTAGTAATATGCTTAAATTCAGCGGGTCGCCACGTCTGATCTGAGGTCTTTAGTCGAGTCAGAGTCCCGGAGAGGGCGGAGGCCGGGCGGGAAAGAGAAACGACGCGTCACGTCGGGCGGTCGTTTTCTATCCCTTCAGCCTCTTTTCTCCACGGACCACGCTGTTCCGCCCTCGCCGTCTTACGGGGGGAGTGACCGGAGGCAGCCCTGTGTTGCCACAGACAGCCTCACCGCGCTCTCCCGATTCCCGGGGCGGGGGCAGGTCTGGCTTTAGCGGGACGCAAGGAGACGAGGGAGAGGTCTGGGACCCCCCTTCCTCTTCCTTCTGAGTCTCAGCAGCGCCGCGGAGGCGATCGACGGAGGGGCGACCCTCAGACAGGCGTAGCCCCGGGAGCAACCCGGGGCCGCAAGGTGCGTTCGAAGTGTCGATGATCAATGTGTCCTGCAATTCACACTAATTCTCGCAGCTAGCTGCGTTCTTCATCGACGCACGAGCCGAGTGATCCACCGTTAAGAGTCTCGCTCGTTTTTTTTTCCTCTGGATAACGTTGGTAGGCCGCAAAGGCGTAAAAAAACAGACGTGGGACGGGGGGTGTTCCGCTCAGGAAGGGGGCTCTGTTGTCCCGGGCGCTCGGCCTCCGCCATCCCTACCTCTGACGGGGAGGGTAACAGAGAAGGGCTCGAGGCTTCTCGACCTACCGCCCGGTCCCAACCCCGGAGCGGGGTGCGGGCTCACACGGGCGAGCGGTACCCGGGACGGCCTTCGACGCGCAGGTTGTTTCGTTTCCTGCGGCGGGTGGGCGACGGGAGGGAAGGGACCCCCTCCGCGTGCCGTCCCCTGCCGCGCAGGGAGCGCCAGCGGGGCGGAAGTCGGGTTCCCTCCGCTCCCGCATCAGGGGACGAGAGGAGAACCGTGAGCTTCCGGCCCCACACCTCCTTGGAGTGGGGGGTCGCTGGGCGAGACGGCGTGGGCCGCTCCTCGCTCTCTCGTTAATGATCCTTCCGCAGGTTCACCTACGGAAACCTTGTTACGACTTTTACGGAGGACCGTCCCGACGCCACGCCCGGGACCCCGGCTTGGTTTTGGTCTGATAAATGCACGCATCTCTGGCGGTCAGTGCTCGTTTATACGTATTAGCTATAGAATTACCACAGTTGTCCGAGTCAATGGTTTGGAGCGATCAAAGGAACCATAACTGATTTAATGAGCCATTCGCAGTTTCACTGTACCGTCCGTGTGTACTTACACATGCATGGCTTAATCTTTGAGACAAGCATATGCTACTGGCAGTATCAACCAGGTAGCCCGTCGGCGACCGAGCGACGCTTCAGAGAGGCGAAGAGGTGGACGCGTCGAGGTCGGGGAGACGGCAGAGAGACCGAGACAGAGAGAGGGAGACGCGGGGGAGCACCCAGAGAATGCGCGGTGGGTTCGGGGAGGTGGCAAGGAGGACGCGAGGTCGGCGGAAGGCCGACCCGCTCAGCAGAGGGAGGGCACCGCAGAAGGGAGCCCATACGGAAAGCTGCACGGACGACCAGAAGCCCCCCGGGCGGAACG
Source organism: Anomaloglossus baeobatrachus (assembly GCF_048569485.1). NCBI lineage: Eukaryota > Metazoa > Chordata > Amphibia > Anura > Aromobatidae > Anomaloglossus > Anomaloglossus baeobatrachus. Next base: position 49,917,206 of record NC_134358.1, read on the forward strand.
CGAAGGCGAGGAGACTGGCCTCAGGGGGACGCCACGGGCAAAAGCCCGGTGCGACCCGCGAGGGGCCGCTTGGGGAACGGGCGGGGCTGAGGCAATGACGACCTGGTGCGGCTCCTCCATCTGGCTTAGTCCCACCTCCACACGCGCGAGGGGTCGTCGGTCCACAGGCAGGCCCGGAGCGGAAGGGCATCCGGAAGCCACCCGGCGAGACGCAGAAGCGAGGAGACTGGCCACCGGGGTCGCCTGATGCGGCTCCTCCATCTACCTTAGTCCCGCCTCCGCCGCGGGGGTCCTCAACCCGACCGGCGGAAGGGCGCGGGGTTGACGGGAGAGGGGGCTGGCTTTCAGGGTCCACCGCGACCAGGCGACTCAGAGGTCTCCCAGATGCTTGGCCTGGCCGTGTCGGCGTCGCCCTTCCAGCGTAGTCCTCCCCCCGCCCTCGCGCCCATACCTCAACGGACTTTTTTTCTGCTTTTCTTTTCGCCTCCCGTGGCTTTTGCAGCGGTGGGCCCAGCTGCCGACGGGATGGGGAAGGGGGGCGCGGAGCGCGAGGGGGCCTCCCCTTTTTCCTCCGTCATGGGTTTCTCGCGCCATCTCTCCCTTTTATTTTTAAACCAGCTTTCTCTGTCGGACCCTCGGTTCCCTTCTCGTTCCGACTCTCACTTCTGCCCCTTTTCCGAGCCGCCTCGGGGAGGACGTTCAGGTAGCGTGGAAGGTGTACACAGGCCCGGTGGGGACGCTTCCCCACACCCTGCTTCACGAGGGACCCGCACCGCACCCTCCGCACCTCCGTCGTCTCCCTACAATCACTACAGGATTGGACTATTCAGGGTTTAACAATCCGTTACTATTAAAATGTAAAAAGTCAATGTTTACATATGGGAATACCCAGACGATTCATACACCCCATACATCATAGTGGGGGACATTACCTTATTAAGCCCCTCACTCTGAAATTCCGCTTTTGCATACTGATGCTGGTCTGAAAGACACAAAGGAAATCAGATGAGCCGGTTACATCACTCTTGTTGTTATAGAATTTTTATTTGAGATTGCTTGCTCGTCAGTTCAAGGTACACAATTTGAAGGGGGAAGGGGTTGTAAATAAATGTGTTTTTCCTAGTTGGCCTCCATGGACCTTAATGTAATCAGGCTTGAAGTAGTATTCATTGTCTGGGGGGCTTGCGTGTCTATTGTTCCTTTGCAAGGGGCCTCCCTAATACACAATCCTGCAAACTGGCCAGAGACTGTCCTCCTTCATACTTGAAGGTACAGGAAAAACAAATGTCTAAGGGGGCAGGTATGAGCACTTCTGCCCATCAATTGGTCTGAACCCAGGAGAGGGAGGACAATAAGCCACACGTTTGGTCAGTGAGTTGGTGCTGTGAAGTAAAGGGAGAAGATCCGTTTCTGCAGCCGGGTCCTGGTGCCTATGAATGGACTGTAGAGATTGGTGCTGGATACACATGTTACGGTTGTGATATCCATAATCTGGATTTGAGAAAGTACCCTACGTTGCATTTTTCATGCTTTTTCCTTGCTTGTTTTAATTAATAAAAGCAAATAAAATCATCCCAGCAAAGTCTATGAGAATCCTGACTTGCTGTGCACATGTTGCTTCTTATTTCCTTGCCGTTTTTGATGCTGAAAAAAGAAGCAGCATGTCAATTGTTTCTGCGTTTTTTCCTACTTTTTATCACCAATTGACTTCAATGGAGTCAGTGAAAAATGTAGGAAAAAACGCATGCTTTTTTGTGCGTTTTTGTGTGCTTTTTTGACGCCACTGCGGTTCCCAACAGCCATTTCCTCATCTCCCGGTCTTTACTGTAGGACCTTGTTCCAGGGAAGTCCGGTAAGGTCACAAGGTGAATCGAGTTCATGCCAGCGTATCACTGGGATTTCCTGCAAATCCAATGGCATGAACTTGGGTCACCATGTGATGTCACCAGGGTGCCTGCATCTAGTCCACAGAGCCAGTGTTAGCAGACATTTTCTCATCTTGCGGTCTTTACGGCGGGACTTTGCTTCAGGGAACTCCGGTGACATAGGTAGCCTGGTCTGTGAGGCGATCCATACCTCAGTAACCCGGGGTCATCATGGTGACAACCCAGGGTTACCATGGCAGCGATTGGGTTCCTGTGATCGCATTACAGGGACCTGATCGCCAGGGAGAGTTAAGCGATTCCTCCCCCTGCCTCCTGAATGCTGCGATCATACTGCTGTGAGCGGCGCAGGCATTGCTCCTGGCAGCGAGAGTCGGGTCCCAGCTGTAAAATCACTCGGAGACCTGGCGGCGATCGCGAGTGCCTGAACCCCTGCAGTCGCTATGACTAAATAACGCATGGAAAAAAGCATGTGAAAAACGTGCAAATGCAATAAAAAGAGTGTTTTTTTTCAGCTACTTTTTTCCTGCCAAAACATGTGTTTTTCTGTGCAGATTTTGTGCAGTAATTTGGTGTATAAATTTCAGCACCAAATCTGCATGTCCTGCCAAACTAATGGCAAGCGTTATGTCAGGGACTCTCAGCCATCACCAATGTCACCATATAATTGGAGGTCCTAGGTTTTGCCAAATGTGCGGTCTTCTGCAAATTACCATACTTATTTTGTAATTTGCATCTTTTTTGCATTTTTTGAGAGATTTTTTGACAATTTACTACTTTTGTGGCATTGGTTACATCCAAAATGAGCATCAACTGCCAGAGAAAGCGCACTGGCATCTGAATAGGACCTTGATGGATGGGAGCCATTTTGGCGGCACCTGTGGGTCACCGATATTTCTGTGCCGCTGTATCCCTCACATCAGTAAGGTAATATGTCGGGGACTGTCTCAGTCATCACCGATATCACCACATAACAAGAGGCGGGATGTTTTTGCCCAA